>NC_142797.1:89761561-89934924 GCF_049724085.1 Artemia sp. Qi Xiang Cuo
CCCTTGCACTTTGGAATCATATTCCTTTTAACGGATATGAGAATCAAGGAGTAGAAAATTAATGGATAGAGGGTTAGACACTAATTTTTTGATAAAAACAGCTGAAACCCTTCCCCAAAATAAATTTTTTTAGAGAATACAAGTACTTTAAAATTTAAAAAGGAAAAAAATAGAAGAAGAAGAAGAAAACAAGGTGTGAATCAAACCTACTCCTAAGTGGCTATGGAACTATAGTCCTTTACTAATCAATACAATTTAAGAAACATTAAAAATTCGTCTGTTAAGCCTACTGGTGTTGTTTAGACAAGTCAACGAAGGAAACCAAGTAGTGAAAAAGCAGAAGTAACACAATTTTTTTAAGCTGTTTTCCCTATTTGTCTTCACTCTACTTTTAAAAATGAAGATTCATTTGAAATTCAGATATTAAACTTACCGGTGTGATGTAAACAAGCCCACAAACGAAGCCAAGAACCGAAACAACAGCAGTAATTTTCCATTTCTTCCACTGGGGGAAGTCGTCTTGGATGACAGTGATCACACATCCAGTCATAGAGCTTGCACTTCCTACTCCAAGAGTAAACAGCATCAAGAAAAAGAGCACAGCAAATAACTGAAAACAAATCAAAAGAAAACTTGAAACAAATGGATATTCAGAAACAACAGCAAGTAAAAAGAATATTCAGAAAAAAGGTTAAAAGGAAAAAGGAAATAAGGGTTAAAGGAAAGTAAAAGGAAACTAGATATATTGGGATTTCAGATACAAAAGAGAGTAAAAGGAAATTAAAAGAGATATTCAGAAACAAAGTTAAAATAAATAAAAAAATAAGGGATAAAGAAAAGTAAGAGGAAACTAGATATATTGGGATATTCCGAAACAACAGCAAGTAAAAGGAATATTCAGAAAAAATGTTAAAAGAAAAAAGGAAATAAGGTTTAAAGGAAAGAAAAGGAAACTAGATATATTGGGATTTCAGATACAACAGAGAGTAAAAGGAAATTAAAAGAAATATTCAGAAACAACGTTAAAATAAATAAAATATAAGGGCTAAAGAAAAGTAAAAAGAATATTCAGAAAAAAGGTTAAAAGGAAAAAGGAAATAAGGGTTAAAGGAAAGTAAAAGGAAACTAGATATATTTCGATTTCAGATACAAAAGAGAGTAAAAGGAAATTAAAAGAGATATTCAGAAACAACGTTAAAAGGAATAAAAAAATAAGGGCTAAAGAAAAGTAAGAGGAAACTAGATATATTGGGATATTCAGAAACAACAGAAAGTAAAAGGAATATTCAGAAACAAGGTTAAAAGGCAAAAGGAAATAAGGGTTAAAGGAAAGAAAAGGAAACTAGATATATTGGGATTTCAGATACAACAGAGAGTAAAAGGAAATTAAAAGAGATATTCAGAAACAACGTTAAAAGAAATAAAAAATATAAGGGCTAAAGAAAAGTAAAAGGAAACTAGATATATTGGGATATTCAGAAACAACAGAAAGTAAACAGAACTCAAAAGGGATATTCAGAATATCAAAAACAAGGATAAAATGAAAAGTGAAATAAAGGCTAAAGGAAAGTAAAAGTGATATTCAGAAATAAGGTTAAAAGCAAATAAAGGTTAAAGGAAAGTAAAAGAAAACTAGATATATTGGAATATTCAGAAACAATAGAAAGTACAAGAAGTATAAAAGGGATATTGAGAAACAAGGTTAAAATGAAAAGGGAAATAAATCTTTAAGGAAAGTAAAAGGCATATTCAGAAACAAGGTTAAAAGGAAAAAAAAGTAAAGGTTAAAGGAAAATAAAAAAACGGATATATTAGGATTTTCAGAAACAACAGCAAGTAAAAGGAAAGTAAAAGGGATATTCAGAAACAAGATTAAAAGAAAAAAGGACATAAAGGTTAAAAGTAACTAAAAGGATAGCTATTGGAAGGTTAACACAAAAGTAGGCACATATTCATGTTTAATGTGTGGTTGTATGAATGGAAGCGTGTTTCCTTTGATGTTTCATTGTGAAACATTAAAATATTTAAGAAAGGACATCTTAAGACAAACAAGACAGCAGCAAAACAAGCTAAATCCCGAGTCAGTGCGAAACTAGGCAAGTTGTGGTCAGTGGCGTAATTTCGTCAAATCCTTGGGGGGGAGTTAGAGACAGTTTTCCCAAATCAAGTGAAAACGAAAGTGAAAAATGAGCCATACAGTACCATAAAGGCCCTGAATGCTGAAATTGAAATTGAATGCTGACAGTACCTGAATGCTGAAATTCTGCAGACTTATCTTAGTTTTGACAACATTTCTAGCAGAAACTAAATTTCAGCTGGGGGGCAAACTGGAGTCTCGGGGAAGCAAACTGGTTTTAATTCTTTGCAAACACAGGCTAAGTACGAATCCATTTCTAAAATGATTACAGTCTAAACTGTGCAATTTCAGTCCCGTGGTGTGAAAATTAGTTGGTTCCTAACTGAGTCTAAGAAAATTCTAAGAAAAGGCAGGAAATTGACTTGGTGCAATATGAGCGAAGTTCTGACTCCGTGAAAAAGCGATCAAAGTCTAAATTCGGCCCTAAACTTGAGGTCTAAACTTCAATGACCCAGTGAGTAAATTTTGAGTCCTAACTAAACGATCTGATTCGAGGTAGTGAATCAGCTTGGTGGCAAAGTGAGCTGAGTTCAATCTCTGAATAAAAGCAACCTGACACGGTGTCCTGACATGGTGGAAAACTGAGCTAAGCAAAAGATGCGGACTGAGTAATTAATAAAATAAGCCTGAATAATAAATACCGAATAATTTTTATATTCCAGGACTGAATATTTATTAAAATTAATAAATCAATAGAATTAATAATAATAAGAAGTAAGAGTGAGGAAAAGGTATATAACTGAATCAGGTTATACAAGGTAAGTGCTGGCGTCTCACAGAAACGGGTTGAAGCTGTGACCTGACTTGGTGCAGAGCCGAGATAAACCATGAATCGGTGAAAAATGAGCTAAAAAAACGACGGAAAAAAGCTGCCAATAGAATGGAATCTTTTAGAGCCTAATCTTGTTTGGCAAGTCCGCGGAAAATCTAACTAGCCAATATGTAATTTAAAAGAACCTTTGAATGTTGTTGAAGTTTACCAATATTCTATATTTTGTATACAGGCTTGGGAGCTGCAATAACTTTCTAGGTTTGATTATCTGAAATAAAAAGTTTTGCAGCCCATAAGAATCCACATATTGACTGCGGCTTGACGAGTCATCAGCAGTGAGCACACATAATTTCAATCTTCGGAGGGGGAGGGGAGGCTTGTGGTGGTTTCATCGAAGTACATAAGCAGCAACAAATTGGATTGGGTGTTTAGCAGCTGAAACTTAGCAAATATTTGTCGATATGAGACTTTGTGTGAACCGTGAGTAATATGTGATATATTTAAAATACGAAAAAATTAAATTCTTTCCTTCTAAGGATACTTCCGATATAAATTAAACTTCCCTTAATTAAGCTTAAATCCCGTTTCAAACTTGAGTCTAAATTCTTAATCAGCAAAAGTAAAACTGCATTTTATTCTCAGCCAAACACTAACTATTAAATCAAGGAAGATGGTTTTGAATTTCGCGAAGATACTTGGCAATAAAAAATCATGAGATACAAAGTTCACAGGAAGTATAAGTTATAATAGGAGTATGAATGTTTAATCATCAAAATACTGAAAATAAATTATTGGATGGGCAGTTAGCATAATGAGTTTAGTTTGCAAACATAATTACAAGGTAGCGGGCCCTCCACAGGATTGGGCCAATCGTGAAATAGCTTTTAGCGCGCAGAATCAAGACTAGTGTTTTATAATGTTAGAAAAGTGTTTTTCGGAGTCAATTATTATTCAGAACCCAGGCATTATGATGACAGACCTTATGTTTCTACCATTCTCTGAGTAATTATGAAATCATTATTCTGACTGAAGTAAAGCCTTGCTCATATACATGCATTGTTGTACACCTGAAATGTAAGTTTCAATAAATCCATTACTTTTTTATTTGTGTTTGTTCTTATTATATGCCTGAATCTCATCGCGCAGTAGATAACTAGTTCAATTGTACTCCATAGGCAGCGCTCCCAAAGGAATCTGATTTGGAGATAACTCGAGGAAAAGAGGTCACTCTTTTGTAGTTACATATTTTATTTTCTCTCTAAGATTGAGAGTGGCGCGGTCACCCATTCACCTAACTCCCCATTGCTGTGGCGAAGTCCTCGATGGCATGATCTTTAGCGTTACAATTGGCGCAATCGGAAAACTTATAAGGTGCAAGTTCACAGGTTTAAACTCAACGGCGCAGTTGGTGCGATCGGTATACAGATTTAATCCCTTAACATTACATTTGGTGCGGTCGGAAGGATCTTTATTACCAAAATGGTGCGGTCGTAAAACTTGGAGGAAAATCGAACTAGTTATGCTACAAACTTCTTAATTTAAATTTAAATCATTGGATGGATACAGACTTATAAGAAAAAGTTTATAGGCCTATAACCGCTAAGCTATAATAGGAAACCCTTTTAGAATATCTCATAGGAGATAGCAGTCTCCCCCAAATAGGTTAAGTGAAAAAAAAATTATTTTGAGTTATTCAAACGTAAAAATTTCAGAAGAACTAAGCGAACTATTTATTGCGCAAAGGTTGGTTGCGAAAAATGTAGAAATAACAAAATCTATTCCGCAATATGATGGACAAACAGATGTCGATGAATTTAATATCCAATTGGCCCAGCTTGCAGAATTAACAAAAACAGAGCTAGAAACGGTAGTCGGTATGCTCCTCTTAAGATTAAGAGGGCAGGCCTTGACCTTCCTAAAGCAAATTGAAAATAATAAAGGAGAAAATGACAGCTTACCGATAAATACAATAGAAAAATTTTTAACGGTATTCAAAGATAGATTTATCGAAACTACTTCAACAAATAACTTAGAAAATGGAATGTTAAGTTTAGACCATACACAGAGTGTAAGAAAATATCTTCACAATATACGGATTTCAATAGAAGCAAAATTCGGAAAAAGTTCAAGAGAAATGTGTGAAAAAATCAAACTACAGGCCTTTTTGCAATGGCTAACCCCAAAATTATATAAAATGGTAATATCCAAAAATATCCAGACGTCGGACCTTGCAGTTCAGGAGGTGGGACGAATGATCGAAATTGTTACGATCGTGGCAAATCACAGTAAAACAAAAATAAAGAGCCTAGGCAAATCAAACGCAAGTCTGACCTTCAAGGGTGATCAAGCTTCTCCAAATTTCTTTTCAAGGGATAATTCCCCAGTGCCACAAAGAAATAGAACGCAAGAAACTTTGAGGTAGGAAACAGTACGTTTTCAGCCCATTAAACCAATCAACTATGGAAATAGTTTCACAATTTTTAGATGATATAACTATGATCGACCTAGGCGTATCGTAAGAGAAGGCTGCTTTAGGATTAGTGATATAACGACAACAATGAATTCGGTCAGTAAAGCACAAAATTATGGCAACCAGTTGTTCTAAATAACAAATTTTAGTGCCAGTGGTGTACAAATTTGTTGGCAGAAATGATTGCAAACACCAGTACATCAAAACATGTACGAACAGACTTTGTATAATCCTTCCCCCAAATGACAAAAAATTATCGAGTTGAAAACCCAAATACTCGTCAAAGCCAATATAGTGCAAGAGTAGTATATAGAAATCCTGAAAATTTCCCAACGGGACACGCAAATTTTTCAAGCCAACGGCCTTTACAGTCGACGCCAGCACCCAGAACTGATGCAAAAAATCCAAATTACCGTAATAATACATGGCAAAATGGGCAATCAAATATAAATCAATTAGCTACAGATTCCATGGGTATATCTGAATCTCTATTGCAGACACCGACGTATGAAATAACTCCGCAGGGAAACGTGTCAGGCCCTTCAGAAGAAAAAATTGGACCCAGAGGGTGCTTAGAATATTTTATAGGTCCAACCCAATAACAATACCGTCCTTTAGTGATAGTAATAATAAGTTACCTATATTTAATTATTTCAGTGTGGAAAATGTTTACTTTAAGGCCCTAATTGACTCTGGTGCAACGGTTAATATCATAAACTCATACGTATTTAATAAGTTGGCTCCGCATATTAGACAACGGAAGAATGTTAATAATCCCAATTTAACTAGCGTAAAAGGGCATAAATTGGATACAAAAGGTTCAATTCGCCTAGACGTACAAAGGGATAATAGAATTTTCCGACAAATTTTATAATATGCAATATCTTTCCATATCAGGCCATTATCGGTGCAAATTTTTTAAGGTCGAATAAGGTATTATTAGACGTAGCGAACGAAAGGCTTGTCTACCCGGCTAAGGTATGGATTCTCTACATTAAGAAATTGTAACAGAGGTTACGAAGAGAATATAACAGTAAATAAAATTTCTGGCGGTATAATGTCGCAATCTTTTAAATCTCTTGTTTCGGTACAAAAAAGATGTAGCATAATTAAAAATCTGTTTTCTTATACTGGGAGACATTGAAGAAGTAAACCAAATTTAAATAACAATTGGATTGAACATGCAAAAACTAAAATAAGAAACATGCGACGATATATGTCGAACTAAATGAAGGAAAAAGGGGAATCATAGGAAATACTAGGGAGCTCCAATGTGGCTATGGTGCTTGCAACACTATTTGTAGATAACCCCAGTCTAAAATAAATAGAAAATGAAAATAAAGAAAAATATTACGGATTTATAAAACGAAACACAGTAACCCATCCCAGAACGATGAAAATATTTCAAACATCACAGATGATCGAACAAGTGGATAGCAAATCCGAATTATGGCTTGCAAATCCATCGAATAAATTCCTGAAAATCTGTTATGCGAGGAACATATTATATCTTACGAAAAAGGCGAAGGTTTAATTTGGGTAACTAACAACCATGAAAATGATATAATTAAGATAAAAAAGGGGACGGGTTTGGTTAAAATCAAAGTTCTCTTAGAGAAGGATTTAGGTCGGTTAGAAAATTCCAAAAGAAACCTAGTCAATGGTATTATAACCTTAATGAACAAATAATCTTTAACGAAGTAGGAATTCTTAAACAAATTTAATATGGACTATATTATTGACTGAGAATCTTAAGAAAAAATTATGCGAATTATTATGGAAATTTAAAGATGTATTTTCCGCATCTGAAGATGACATCGGACTGATACCATTTTATGAACATTCAATTCTAACGACAGGTAATCCTGTTGTGAAATAGCCATACTGTATACTCTAGAGGGACAAAGAGGGGTTAAAAAATACAATTCATCAATAGAGAAATATTGAGATTGGACGCCCCAGCTTAATTCCGTTTTCCGCACCAGTGACCTTGGTTCCGAAACAGAATTGTAACCTAATACTTGTATCAGATTAGAGATCCTTTAACAGGCCAGTAGTTAGTGATAAGTTTCCTTCACTATAATCTTACGAAATTTTCGATAGCACTTCAACTAACTGAAAAATTTTTACTTTTTTGGATCTTACCCAAGGTTTCCACCAAGTAAATAAAGCCGGAAAAGATGTCTATAAAACTACGTTTTCTACAACTGAATGTGGTTCCTATGAATACTTAAGAGGACCTTTTGGACTCAAGACGGGTTCAAGTGCGCTATGTAGACACTTAATGCATCTATTAAGAAGATTAAAAATATCATTCATTTTGTTAATGATGTCATATAGTGTAGGAGAAAATGCTGAACAACAGTTAGAACATTAGTTAAAGTGCTCGAGAAATTCAGAGAGGACAATTTAAAATGCAAGCCTTAAAAAGTAAATTTATTTCACCCTAAAATTCAATTTTAGGATTAGTAGTGACGCAAGGAGAGATATCCCCAGACCCAGATAAAATAAAATGTTTTGGAAAATTCAAACCGCCTCAAACTTCGATAGAACTAAAAAGAATTTTAGATCTTAACGGTTACTTCAGAAACGTAGTGCGTAGTTATACTTAAAGTGTGGAACCACTCACAGAATTAACCTAAGAAAACTCCCAAAGTGCTACCTGGCTCAGGAATCTCAAATTTCCATAGATCGTTTCAGACGGGCACTGACTTCGGAATCATTATTGTTGCATCCTTATTTCAACAATGGACACTATTTGATTACGACTAACAACATTTTAAAAGGCATTGGCGCTATCTTTTCATAAATAATCCTGGTAGAAAAACCTAATCATATAGAGGGAACGCCTAAACAAAAAATAATTGAAAAAATTATATGGTATTCGAGTAGAACTTTATCAAAAGGCGAAAGTAGTTATTCCACCATAAACCTATAATTATTATATATAATCGACCACTTGAACAAATTAGAAACTATTTAGTTGGTAAAAAATTTATACTAGGATTATACCATAAAAGCTTGAAGTACCTGCGCACTTTCAAAACCCCACGGAATTTCTAGCTAGATTGATTATGAAAATCCAAGATCTAGATTATGAATTTGAATATTTAAAAGGTAAACAAAATGCAGCTTGTGACTTCTTGAGTAGATTCCCAGAAAATACTCCGTCGGAGATGAAAAGCAACAAGTTTTAATCTTCTGAAACCGAGAAACCGAGGACGCCGTTGGAAACCGAGGAAAACGAAATTAACGCCATTAATACTAAAAGCAAACGTAAATGTAAGAAAAACAAAGTGAAAGACACACTAAACGAAAATAAGGATAACTATTGTCCCTTGTCTTTAGAAAATATAAAAAGAAATAAAAAAAGGACAAAATGTGTTTAGCACTTATTAATTATTTTGTGAATGATGATGTTTTAACCGATAAATTCGCAACTCTTAAAATAGAAATAAAAAATTTTTACTATGATCTTGATGAAGAAATATTATGCGGAATTGTGAATGCTGAAGCAAATAGAAACCAAACTTCAATAATACCTCTATTAGCCTACCCCAAAACTTAATAATACCTACCCTTGAATATTTTCATGCAGATATAGGTGGAAATTTAGGAATAACGAAAACCTTCAATAATTTAAAACAAAATATTTACTTGCCTTCAGCATTAACACAACTTAAAGAATTGCCAAATATATACGAAGCCTCTAACTTAAGAAAAAACCCAGGCCTATCCTAAACCCCCAATGGGAAGAGTCCCTGTAGCGAGATTCCCCTTTGATATTGTCTCATTTGACTTATATGGAACCAGTAGAGGCTTACCTGTTTCCAACAGGGGCCATACTTGTATCCTTTCAGTTATAGATCACTTTTCCAGATTTACTTTTGCAAAAGCATTAAAGAATCAAGGCCCGTACGCTACGAATAAAGCGTTAGCAAAATTATTTTTTAAGTTTGGCATTCCAAATAAGGTAATAAGCGAAAATGGAAGTAATTTTGTTTCCAAGGTGACAAAAGATTTAATGAGTTTTCTTAACATAGAGAAGTTGGTGACGTCCCCTCATCATCCACAAGCTAATGGTAAAATAGAAAATAGGCATAAAATATTTTCGAATGTATTAAGATTAACAAGAACGACTGGGATAATTTACCTTATTTAACAACATAATCAGTACTGATTATTCAGGAACAACCAAAGACAACCCTTTTTAATTACTATTTGGTCGCGATTTTAGAATATCGTATCAAGATATTTTTGAATCCTGACAATATTAAAATATCTCGGAGGATTACAAACAAGAATTCATAAATAGGATAAGGAAAACTTATAAAATAGTAAAACAAGAGATGGAAAAATGTAAAATAAGTCAAGAGCTAAGAAACCTACCCAAAGTCAAAGGGAATATAGATTTTAAGATAGGAAATTGCGTCTACCTAAAGAACAAGGCAAAGATGGAAGGCAAAAAACTTTCCAATAAATATTCTGGACCGTACAGAAAAGTCAAAAAGTATGATTTTGTACGATTTTACGATTTTGTAAAGTACGATTTTACTTTTAAAATGGTGAACCCCGATAATGGAAGAACTTACAAGGCACATGCTAGCCGAGTAAAAAGAGCCAAATTCCCGGAAAGATGGGTATCGCGTCGCTCGTCTACCAATTCGTCAGACGCAGGAGACGAGCCCCCCAAATCAAGATTAGAAGATCTAAAACCCTTAAATTTCAAGCAAGACTATTTTGAGAATGATAGTGATGAGGAAAACTTTGAAGAATTTTTAGCTATGAAAAATATAATTATTCCCAAAAGAAAATCCCTAGTACAAGCGAAAAAAAAACCGCCAAAAAGTCCAGAAAGCTCATCATCAGAGAGCGCAGGATAATTAGTTTATACGATATCTCTGAAAACCCAATTTTTCCTGATAGAAGTTCGACCCCTTGTCCCCCCCAAAGGATTTCCAGACGATATGGTTTCCCCAGCAACCCTAATAGAGATACCTTTGTCGCTACAGGAGGAATTGAACAGAGCTGTAGAAACTCCGCGTAGTACTGTAAAGAAAACTCCTCCCAAAGATTCAATTAAAACAAATCTGCGAGAAACTATGTATTTGATAAATTTCCCCATAAGAACAAGGCAAAGTAGGTTGCTTTGGAATCAAACTCCCAAGGACGCCCAGGAAGGACAGTATCATGATATAACCGTGTCTAAGGCCAAGCCTAAACAATGGACTTCATGGAGGGAAACACTAGTGCAAACAATTCCCCATTCCCCTGAAGACATGGCATTTAAAAAGTGGAGGAACCCTGCAAAAACTTTTGATTCCTCTCAAAGCTCTCAAGAATCTGTCAAGTCTCCGGAGTTGAAAACTCAAGGTGAGGACTTAGAGAATAAACCTTCTACTTCCAGAGGAGTAGAAACTTACGAAGGAAGGGCAGGCGATACCTCAAAAATGCAAAGTGCCACATCTAAAAGTTCTAAGGTGGAATCATCGGAAACCAATTCCAAAGAGTCTGGTGACGAATCAGACCATATAGTAGTTAAAGATATAGGGAAATCAAAACCGACTTCAGCGGTCGCTTATGCGAAAGAAACAAAATTTAAATAGCAAGAATTTTTGAAAAAACAATTAAAAAAAATTTGATCTTATATCGCTAGCAAAACCTAAAGAGAAAAAACCGCAAGAAACAGAGGAAAAAGTAACCACGCAGTCGGGTAGAACAATAAAAAAACCTGATAGATGGAATTACCCTTAGTCAGTATAGGATTAAGAGATTTTTAACGGATAGGCGTCATAAGAGAATAATAATTTAAAAACTTTTAGCTTACGAGTAAAAATCATACAACTATAAAAATACTATAGAAAAATTTGGCTCAACATGTTAATTACCACGAGCACATATATAATCAGTCCTAAAATAATAAAATTTAAGGCAATCAACCTATCGTACACCATTCCCAATATTGATAGTGAGGAACTGAAAATCTCAATAGGGTCCAAAATAGAAGAGAACAAAGGAACATTACCGCTTACAAAAATAAGAGAAGTATTAGATTCCCAGATTCCCCTATTTACTAATGAAGACCAGAGACTAACGTACGTGGATAATAGATACGGATTATTTTCAACCAATTTTTGGTGGAACATTCTAATGACCGTATTTTTCGTAATTGCGATTTCCCTGACCAGGAGAACCTTACTAACTTTAATTATGGAAGAGTTTTGAGACTAAGAAGGCAAAACCCAAAGGAAGAACACGGGGAAATGGCTGAAATGCAGAAGTTAAACCCGGAACCACATGAGAACGTCTAAGCCAAGAAAAAGGGAAGACATTAGAAAACGATTGGGTATAGAGGTCTCCACTCGCCCTTGCTATGTCTTGTTCCTTCATTGTAAGTCTCGTTTACGTAAAACCGTGCGGTTATGAAGCTGCAACATGCGTTTCTTAAACAGCACGGACGTGCGTGAACAATGAAGGCATGAAATATATAGTAATCTAAGACCTCAAACTAAATGATGTAGAGTAACTTATGTTTAAATGATTATTTTAAATATAATGTAGAATTAAATAAGTGTTGAAGGAAATTAAGATAAAGTGTGTGTAATAACGTATACTAAGGAAAATAATAAGAGACCTTACTTAAAGTGACAACGTCATTTTGTTAAAATCAATACATGTGCATTAATATTGGTATTCGTTTAATATCATCTTGTAACGGAAAATTCACCGTAAATTCGATAAATCGTATTACTAGTTTTACATCATGACTACTCATTGTGAGGAACGTGTGATTATGCCTGCTATATTACATAAAGGAATTGGAATGACCTATCGGAAAACATTCATCACAACACGTAATCCAGGGCAGATACAACCTAGTAGCATCTGTCTTCATCACCCCTCTACCACCAAAGAGTACTCACCATAGACTCCAGGCCATTTTCGTCCTAGCTTCGTTTACGAAAATCACGGTTACCTTTTTGATCGTTGTCCCTCGATCACAAACCATATTATATATCAGGTAACATTATTTAATGAATCTCAGTATCCTGTGCATTACCAAACTATATAAACACATCAATCCTGAGAACCCCGTCGACCAGTACAAGATATAAGTACATAAATATCACCCTTGATAATCCTTATGGACCCATGCACCATAAACTGTATAGTTATGATAATTGCTTAACCAAAATTGTGTACGTGTCTAAGATTCGTGTGTTAAATCCCTTTCTATCATGCATGAGAATCCATCCTATTCCCTTTAACGAATGCAATTAGTTCCTAACTATGTTATCCCGTAAATGCTAAGAGATAAGACTTAGAAAGTAAATTTGGAAATCGGCCATTGAATCGCAGAAAGCAAAATTAACCCCAGTGACTAACACTTTAATGACAATATACTCCTCCTACAAGTTAAAAACGCTACGTTGAAGAAGTAATAAAGTTTGATGTTAACCCATTCTAAATCTAAACATCAATTCCCCTGTGATTAACCAAAGAATCACCGCAAAAGCTAATAGATGCAAGCCATGCACGAACAATCTTATAAGAGAACTTAATCTCTAAGTACACGAACGACCAAATTTATACGAGAAATACATTCTCTATGTACTTTAAAATATCCCAAGAATGATATGCTGAGAAGAAAATCAACTTATCTATTATCAACGCGGTCCCAGTGTTCAACCCCTTACCGATAAAGCACCTTTTGAACTGTCCAGAAATAGCAGGTGAGAATGAACTCTGATAGCAAATTCCCACACACCTGTACATGGCAGTATCATTTCCCGTTTGACAATTAGAGAAAGCGTTTCGTCCAAGATGAACATAACCATGCTCGAACTATTCTGTGAAGAAACTATTGTAAGTGTTTTCAAATTGTTTACCAAGACGAAAAGAGTGAAGGATCATAATTTTTGACAGAAGGAGTGAGTACGCTAAGAGACACGTAATGTGGTGAAGTAGGTGTGAATTTACACATGTCACATTTTAATAGTTTTGATAAATTAACAACTTCGACAACTTATTATTAGAATAATATAACGAACAAACCCAGGGAAAGTTTTTTAATGATTACCAGTGAATATAATGAACATATTATTATATGCTTTAAGTCGTTCATTTATATATATATATATATATATATATATATATATATATATATATATATATATATATATATATATATATATATATATATATATATATATATATATATATATATATATATATATATATATATATATATATATATATATATATATATATATATATATATATATATATATATATATATATATATATATATATATATATATATATATATATATATATATATATATATATATATATATATATATATATATATATATATATATATATATATATATATATATATATATATATATATATATATATATATATATATATATATATATATATATATATATATATATATATATATATATATATATATATATATATATATATATATATATATATATATATATATATATATATATATATATATATATATATATATATATATATATATATATATATATATATATATATGTGTGTATTGCTAGTTACTTAGACAGAGTTAATGTAAAATCGATGTATTTCTCCATTAATTTAGCGTAGATAGGAAGCATAATCATCCTATAGTTAGCAAAATAAAAAAAAACTTGTAAAAGGTGAATTTTTAAAAAATCTTTTAGTAATTGTAGAATAGTCCCAACCACATAAAACCTTTCCCATGATAATGTTTGATACAGTTGGAAATTTAGGAGTCATCAGTGTTAGATGTAGAAAAAAAAATCTTTAGTATAGTAGCAAGGCTATAACCATAAATAATCTTAGTTTTGTAGAGGAACTTTAGAAAGGGATATATAATAAAACAAGAAAAGTAATAGAGAAAATTTTTAAGCACTCCTGATTAAGCTCAAATAAAAGTATAAAATAATACAATGTCAATTAAAATTATGTAGGACAAATAGTAAATAAATCGCGAATATTTCTAAAACCCAAGGGCAAGCAAATCCTAATGAATGGACGTCATTAAATAATGGGAACGGTAATATGTACCGTGAATAATAAGTGATATATTTAAAATACAAAAAATAAAATTCTTTTCTTGTAAAGATACTTCCGATATAAATTAAACTTCCCTTAATAAAGCTTAAATCCCGTTTCAAACTTGAGTCTAAATTCTTAATCAGCAAAAGTAAAACTGCATTTTATTCTCAGCCAAACACTAACTATTAAATCAAGGCAGATGGTTTTGAATTTCGCGAAGATACTTGGCAATAAAAAATCATGAGATACAAAGTTCACAGGAAGTTTAAGTTATTATAGCAGTATGACTGTTTCATCATCAGAATATTGAAAATAAATTATTGGATGAGCAGTTAGCATAATGAGTTTAGTTTGCAAACACAATTACAAGGTAGCAGGCCCTCCACAGGAATTGGGCCAATCGTGAAATAGCTCTTAGTGCGCAGAATCAAGACTAATGTTTTATAATGTTAGAAAAGTGTTTTTCAGATAATTATTATTCAGATTCCAGGCATTATGATGACAGACCTTATGTTTCTACCATTCTGTGAGCAATTATGAAATAATTATTCTGACTGAAATGAAGCCTTGCTCATATACATGCATTGTTGTACACCTGAAATGTAAGTTTTTTATAAATCCATTGCTTTCCTATTTGTGTTTGTTCTTATTATATGCCTGTATCTCATCGCACAGTAGGTAACTAGTTCAATTGTACTCCATAAGCAGCGCTCCCTAAGGAATCTGATTTGGAGATAACTCGAGGAAAAGAGGTTACACTTTTGTAGTTTCATATGTTTATTTTCTCTCTAAGATTGAGAGTGGCACGGTCACTCATTTACCTTACTCCTTATTGCTGTGGCGCAGTCCTCGATGGCACAATTGACACAATCTTTAGCTTTACAAGTGGCGCGATCGGAATACTTATAAGGTGCAAGTTCACAGCTTTGAACCTCAACGGCGCAGTTGGCACGATCGGTATACAGATTAAATCCCTTAACTTTACATGTGTCTTTAAAATGTGGATTTGTGTTATTCTCATGACTTAACAATTTTTTCCTTGCTCGAAACTTTCGTGCAAATATACTTGAAAACCAAACAAAATTTAACAGTATTTATAACGTAGTTTAGGAGAAATTATAGAGAGCACCTACAGCAAGGACACGATATTCAAGACATTTGAGACTGTTGAACTTTAGAGCTCAAGTGCTATCTGACTCTAAAATTTAATTTTTCAAGAGTTTCTCCGAGAGCACCTTAAATTTCACTGAGAGCACCTTAATAGCGATGCTTGCTCGTCTTCAAGGATGAGGAATTTCATACTTGTGCTAATTCGTCTACCTTTCCGTTTGTTTTGGATACATTTTAGGGTTAGAAAATTTATCTTCGTGTCACTGGTTGCGCAACGACTAAAAAAATAATACAAGACAATAACGCCGTATGGCGATTACTGGAAAAGTATTTATGTGACAATCATTTGGTTTTAAACATAGAATTGTATATTTTTCACCGTCAAATACCTATAAAAAAATCAATAGGTATTATGCTTTGAGGCAAAGTAACGCAGCCTAAGTTTGTACAGGCTACAATAAATAACAACGTAGTGTATGGTAACTTTTATGTTTTGTTGCAAAGTAATAAAGCATATTAAATGGCATATTTCAAAACTAGCAAGATAAAATGTCAGAAAAAAAGCATAAAGCTGGTTTTAAGAACATATAACATTTTGAGACCGCGATTAAGGAACGCATAATCATTCATTGTTTTTTCCCCTGTTTATGAAAAGGTTGATTTATTGCGTGAGTTTATTTTGTCTGTTTTATGCTTTTTTATCATTTTTTCCTAAATTATATTGCATTTTTAATTATGTTTGTCACTTCTTTAATTGACCGCGTCTAAGGAACGGGTTATCATTTGTTTTTTTTCTGTTTATGAAAAGGTTGATTTATTACGTGAGTTTGTTTTGTGTTTTATGTTTTATTATCATTTTTTTCTAAATTATATTACATTTTTAATTTTCTTTGTCAATTTTATTATAAATTATTTTGAAAACTCTTTTTGGAATATACAGGAGGAAAAACCAAGAGAACTAACTAAAAGGAAAAATGAGATTTACCTGAGGAAGAAACGCCATCTTAGCTATGGCTTCAGGGTACGAAATAAAAGCCAGACCAGCTCCACCTTTAACAACTTTAGTAATATCAACGTCTAATTCATGTGCCAAATGACCAAGGATGGCAAAGATTGTCACACCTGCCAACAAACTGGTCCCTGTATCCACAAAAGTGATGATGATGGAATCTCTATTAAATATATAACCATAAAAACACAAAATGTAACATAAACACAACAATATAAACACGTAATTGGATAATCATAAGAGCAACACAGATTAACACAATGCTAGGAATATATGAAACTGAAGCCGAACTGAAAAATACACCAAACGTTTCAAAACCATGCTTGACCACTGTCATCACTGTAGCTTACAATGTTCTAATCCTGATTTATAAGGCTATCTTCCTATTCTTCTAAAGGCTTTTAGCTGTGAAAAAACACCTTGGTCCTTGGGTATTCTACTTTTACATATTCGTTGCCTCCACCATCCTTCCTAGTAAAACTGCCTAGGTAAGAAAAGCTGTCAACTTGATCGGTTTTCTCGTTACATAGCATCACTCCCTCACTTTCATTTATTTCTAGTCTAAGTGACTTATTCTTCTTAATATTAATTTTTCAAACCTGTTCTTTTACCTTCAGTTCCCAGAACATTAAAAAATTCATTCATTTTATATTTGTTTTTTTCATTTAGGACGCTCCTATCAACTGCTTAGTGAAAGTCTAGAAGAGTTTGCCTTCTTCATTTGATACACTCTCACGTAGCCTTTGCTATTCTCACATTCTCAAACAACACAAAAACATCAAACCCTAAATACACGCCCACTACCAGATGCCCACAATGCCCACTAAGTAAAGAGCAATGTGGGCACAATGTATTATTTATTTGCTTTTTTTCTTTAGACCAGGGCACATTGTGTCGAAAGAGTTGTCGTAGAAACTTCAAAAACAGCTCATTCGATTGAAAATTGAAAAGGCTAATGCCCTCTTTAATAATCGAAAGTGATTGGAGGGCAACAAACCCCCTGCTACCCCCACCATTTCCCTAAGCACGTTTAATCAAAATTTGAAATATCCATTTTGCTCACTATAGTTGAAAGACGTAGAAATTATGTCTTTGAGGATGAAAATTCCCCCACAGCCCTCAGGGCAGAGGTTGTAAGTTATGCCCTAGGGGTATTTAAGATCATATATAAAATGTGATCGTATAAACTTCGGTGGGGGCTCATTGGATTTCTAATCAGAAGTCTAAATGCATTTTTTTAGATTTAGAGTGATCGGAGGGTGGATACCCCCCCCAGACACCTCGCATTTTCTCAAAATACATCTGATATAAATTTTGAGATGACCATTTTCTGCCGTAAAAACTTAAAAAATAACTCAGTTGATTGAAAAATAAAAGGGCCAGTACCCTTTTTAATAGTCAAAAGTGATTGGAGGGCAATTAACTCCCCTTCCACGCCCACCATTTCCACAAACATATCGTAGCAAATTTTGAAATAACCATTTTGTTCAACCTAATCGAAAGGTCCGGAAATTATACCTTTCAGAATGATGAGACTTCCTCCCCCTAAGCCCTCGAGGCAAGGGTTATAGATTATGCTCTGGGGCATATAAGGTATATATAGAAAGGGTGATCGTAAATACTCTGTAATTGTCTCATTTTATTGTAAATCAGATGTTCTAGAGCCCTTTTAAAGATTCAGAGTGATTGGAGGGTGGATACCTATCCCCCACCCCCACTTTGTGTTTTCCTGAAATGCGTCTTATAGAAATTTTGAGATGGCCATTTCTTGTCTCAGAAACTTCGAAAGGAGCTCATTCGATTGAAAATTGAAAGGGCTAGTGCCCTTTTTAATTGTCGAAAGTGATTGAAGGGCAACTAACCCACGCCCATCAATTCCCCGAACACAAAAAATCATAATTTTAAAATAAAAAATTCCGGAAATTATTTTTTTGTGGATGACAATCCCCCTACAGCCCTCGGGGCAAGGGCTGTAGGTTATGCCCTGCAGGCATATAAGGTATATATAGAAAGGGCGATTGTATAAACTTTGGAGGGGGCTCATTGAATTGATAATCAGAAGTTTTAGTGCCCCTTTTAGAATTAAGAGTGATCGGAGGGTCGATGCCCCCTTCCAAACCTCCTATTTTCCCAAAATACATCTGATACAAATTTTGAGATGGCCATGTGTTGTCGTAGAAACTTTGAAAACAACTCGTTCGATTGGAAACTGAAAGAACCAGTACCCTTTTTAACTACCAAATATGATTGGGGGGCAACTAGCCCTCCTCCCATGCCCACCCTTTCCCCAAACACATCCAATAAAAATTTTGAGATAGCTATTTTGTTCAACATTATTGAAAAGACCGGAAATTATGTCTTTGAGGATGACAATGCGATCTTTTTTATTTAAATTATACAATAAATAACCGAATCAAACTCAAAACAAGCAAAAACTAATATGAGAAGGGCTGACCACCCCCATGTCTTCCCAAGATCAGAGCATAATTATCACTTTACTGAAAACAAAATAAATTTATTATGTTTTCACTTTGTTTTTACTTGATTAAAATTTTTCACTAGAAATGCGATGGGGGATATACTCTCTCTTGCACTCCAATTACAGTACAAGCGGTTGGTGCCCTTTTTAAGAGTAACAAGATATTGGAGGGCAAGCAGCCCTTCTCTCAAGCCCATTCGTTTTCCAAACGCGTCTAGTCAAAATTTTGAGACAGCCATTTTGTTCTGCATATTAGAACAGTCCAGCAACTATGTCTTTAGGTATATTAGGCATGTCAACCCCCTAAAACTATGCAATTGGCCCATTATGATTTAAAACTAAATGGTGCTTTAAAATATATCAAAAGGAATTGTGTTTATGGTTGCCACTGGGGGTATTAGGTTGAGACTTTTGGGGAGACTACTTATACTGTTTCTGCTCCTACAATTGAAATGCGTAAAAAGAGTTTAAGTGTATCCAGTTTGTCAAAGATCATAGATAGAATCTTTTGAAAATTATATTAACTTTTTTTTCATGTAATTTTTAGAAGCTATGAAATTAAATTGAAAAATACTGTTTGTGTCAATATTAAAAATTGTTGAAAAATTTCTCCAATATACAAATAGCAACTCATATTATGGATTCTTATTAAAGAAAACTGAAACAATGTACAATAATATTTTTCCATGAAAAAGACTATGTCAATAAAAAACTAACAGAAATTAATTTAAAAAACTTTACTCCTAGACAGATTTTTCAAAGAAAAGTGAAGAACATCATTAAGCCAAGAATGAGCAAAAATAAAATCAAATTATCTTCTAAGCGTAAAACTATTACAAAGCACTACCAATAAATAAATGAAACCCAAAATGAACAAAAATTAAAATAAATAGCCGATCAAACTCAAAACGAGCAAAAATTAAAACATCAGTAGGGCTGATACCCCTATGCCTTCTCAAAACCAGAACACAACTTACGCTTTACTGAAAACAAAATATTTTGAAATGTTTTCACCTTCTAACTTTCATAAACGAAAAATTATCAAAACCTTAAGGAAGAAAAGTCAGTATAAAATGTCAATTAAACAGACAATCCACGTTAATTTTTTTCAGTAAAGCGCAAATTGTGTTCTGGTCTACCCTTACCTCTCCCCCCAAAACAAAATCAAAATATAAGTCATAAATAATAAAAAATTATGTGAGGAAGTGCCTGTAATGTCACCAATCGTTTTGGACCTCTAATTTGAGAAGATTTCCAGGATGAGTTGAAATCGTTTAATATTTCACCAGAATTACAGAAAATGTTGAAATCTCTTGGATTTGAAGCTTAGGAATTTGATGTGTTGCTCTTGGTTGTTTCAGTTTTTATTTTATTTGTTTGAAGTGTGGGGTGGGCGGAGTGGGGAGGGATATCTGGTAATGTGCATATATTTAGGGTTTGATGTTTTTCTGTAATATGGGTGTCTGAAGCAATGTAAGTCAAGCTCAGTTTACCATTTTTTTTCTCTTTCCTTCCTTGTCCATTCTTATTTTACATTTTTTTTTGTTAATATTAGATTGTGTTTAGTCCCTTACTTGTGTAGTCTGGGTGTCTCAAGCAATGTAAGTCTAGCTCGCTTTACCATTTTTTCTCTCGCTTTCCTTCCTTGTCTATTTTTATTTTACGTTTTTTTTGTTGATGTTACATTGTGTTTAGTTCCAGCATAGCCTCTGTGCATTATCGTAATATGCGTATAGTTTTAATGAATCAAATTTAAATATTGACGAAGACCACACTGCCTTTCCATATCAAACAAACACAACTTAAAAACAATAGGGAATTTTTTTTCCAAGACTTCAGCACAACATTAAAGAAAAAATATATATATAAACAACTTACATAAAAATACGAAATTTAAAACTAAAACTGCTTTTGAAAATTTTTGAAACAGCCCCAGTATCCTTATTTCAACGAAGTTCAACCAGGACTGATAAATAAAATGATGAGAGAGGATGATGTCATTCAAACGAAATAATATGAAATTATTAACTGCAAGTTTTCAAAGCTAATCTTGCTTTTTTAGCAGCTAGTTTTAAAGGCCTTTTTGTAACGGGTTCAATACTATTGTCAATTGGTTTGATAAAATATTTTGTTAGATCATTTTTAATTAAATTTGAGTATAAAGAATTCAGTGAATACTCTCCTAAATCCCTATTTAAGGAAATATTTTTATTTATTTTGAGCCTAATTTCGATAGATTCCCAGACCACCTGTTTTATCCTCAAATCACTACTAATGAGAGAAGATTTTTCAAAAAGTATTGTGTGGCTGGGATTATCAAATATATGGCTAGCTAAAGCAGAATCAAAGGAGTTATTAGAATTATTAGCAATTAACACTTTGTCTATGTCTTTTTTATGCTGGTGTATCCGTTTTTCTAGATTCTGATGAGTTCTGCCAAAGTAGTAATTGCCACAATCACATGGTACTTGATAAACCCCTCTTTGGCGAGTAGCTGGGGTTTTATCTTTACCGGAGTTTAAGAAATTAGTGATTTTAAGATTATTAGTGAAAACTAAATACAGATTGTTTTTGTGCAAATATTTTTTATTTTTGTTGTGATTCTTGGGATATACGGAAGATAGATTATATTAGAGGGTTTTTCTGGAGCCTCACATTGTGAAATATCGTTTATTTTACGAAAATATCTTTTTAGTCTACGGTTAATCGTATTGTTGACAAAAGGAAGGGGGTATCCGCTGACAAAAAGAACATCTCTTATAAAATTTATTTCTGCTTTTATGTATGAATCGGAGCAAATGTTCAGGGCACGGTCATTGAGAGAAGTTACACCTGCTCTTTTAACTTGTGGGGGGTGATTTGAATTAAAATGAAGATATCTATTGTTTTGTGTTGGTTTTCTATAGATAGAGAATTATTATTAATATTATCCAAATTATTAGTATTACGGATAATTAGCACATCTAAAAAAGGTAGTTTATTTTCAAATTCAGTTTTTATGGTAAACAGCAAATTTCTATCATAAGTATTAAGATGATCTGGGAAACCCCGAAGTTCAGTTTCCCTATAATTCCAAAGTGAAATTACGTCATCCATGTAACAACCCCAATAGACATGTTTTAAAAAATAAGAATTTAATGCCGAATTTTCAAGGTTCTTGACATAAATATTAGCCAGTAGGCCGGATAGAGCTGCTCCAATTAGTAACCCATTTATTTGTTGATAAAAAGAATCACGAAACTGAAAATACATTGAAAACTTATTATAAATTTTAACAAGATTAAATAAAACTTCACCATCAATCCCTGTCACTGAGTCTTCGATTAAGTGACAATTTTCTTCTATTTTGGTTTTTAATAATTGCTCAGAAGTAGCCACATCTATATTCGCGTACATAGAAACTATATCAAAACTACTAACTATTGTGTTTTTTTAAATACTTGTGTTATTAGGTTTTTTAACCAAATCTGCCGAATTACTAATGTAGGAATTCTGTGAATACAGTAGAGGTTTGAAAGCTGTGCAAAGCCATTTTCCAATATTGGAAGCGGGGGCTTTAGTACATGCTACGATAGGTCTTAAGGGAATACCTTGTTTATGCAGTTTTGGTAAGCCGTAAAATTTTGGACAGAAACTACCACGGGGGTGAAATTTATTGTATAATTGTGGTGTGATTTTACCATTTTGTTTTAGCTGTTTTAATTCATTTATAATATTATCAGTAAATTGATCAATAGGATCATGAATGATTGGTTTATATGTACCTCTGTCCTTTAACAGTGAAAAGATTTTGTTTTCATAGTCCGTCGTATCCATGACAACAAGTGAATTTCTTTTGTCTGCTTTGGTTATTATAATAGATGGGGCTTTACGGAGGTTAGATAATATTTTTATTTCGGGCAAATTTTTTTGTGTGAAAGTGTTAGGAGACTTAGCCTTTTTTTGGCTATTATAAAGGGTATTTATGAGACAAGACTTAACTTCATCAGTGTTTGAAACAGATGGGTAGTATTTATGCAAAGCGGACTCTAAAGAGGAGACTATATCCACCACGGGAACCTGTTTCGGCAGAAAAGAGAATTTTGGACCTCTTTCCAGTGGTTCGATTTCCTGGGTTTCAAATGTTCTAGAAGAGAGGTTAACAATAGCTGGTCCAGGAGTGATTTTTGGAGAATAAATACGGTTTCTCATTGAAGATTCCTCTCTCAATTTTTTCCAATTTTGTGTAAAGTCGTTGACAAGTGAAAATCATGGCTAAACAAATTCCTTTCTAATCTAACAACTTGAGAAAAATCAAAAGTGGACAGGTTTTCAAACAAAAAATTTTCGAGAGATTTTCTTTCTGAGGAAATGATATGTCTTTTTTGCTTTTTGTCCTTAATAATATGGACTAAGGTTTTTAATTGTAGTGTATGAGCAAATTGCCCTTCTTTTCGGGTATTTAGATGTAGTTTATATCTTAAAGACTTTGGAATAAGATTTTTGTTTCTGCAGGATACTAAAAATTTTTGTTGATTAATAATATTTGCATGTTATTTACCTAAACTAATAAAATAGAAAATATCATAGGTCAACTGCACCCCATAAGCTAGACGTAAATATTGACGAAGACCACACTGCCTTTCCATATCAAACAAACACAACTTAAAAACAATAGAGAAATTTTTTTTTCAAGACAGTGCAATTTAAATCGGTGAATATTTCGGCTCTATGTCCAAGGGCCGTCTTCAGCACAACATTAAAGAAAAAATATATATATAAACAACTTACATTAAAATACGAAGTTTAAAACTAAAACTACTTTTAAAGTTACAGTTACTCGCCAAAGAGGGGTTTATCAAATACCATGCGATTGTGGCAATTACTACGTTGGCAGAACTCATCAGAATCTAGAAAAACGGATACACCAGCATATAGAAGACATAGACAAAGCGTTAATTTCTAATAGTTCCAATAACTCCTTTGATTCTGCTTTAGTTAGCCATATATTTGATAATCCCAGCCACACAATACTTTTTGAAAAATCTTCTCTCATTACTAGTGATTTGGGGATAAAACAGGTGACCGGGATTCAATCGAAATTAGGCTCAAAATAAATAAAAATATTTTCTTAAATAGGGACTTGGGAGAATATTCACTGAATTCTTTATACTCAAATTTAATCAAAAATGATCTAACAAAATATTTTATTAAACCAATTGACAATAGTATTGAACCTTTTACAAAAAGGCTTTTAAGACTAGCGGCTAAAAAAGCAAGATTAGCTTTGAAAACTTGCAGTTAATAATTTCATTTTATTCCGTTTGAATGACTTCATCCTCTCTCATCATTTTATTTATCAGTCCTGGTTGAACTTCGTTGAAGTAAGGATACTGGGGCTGTTTTAAAAAATTTTAAAAGCATTTTTAGTTTTAAACTTCGTATTTTAATGTAAGTTGTTTATATATATATATTTTCTTTAATGTTGTGCCGAAGACGGCCCTTGGACATAGGGCCGAAATATTCACCGATTTAAATTGCACTGTCTTGGAAAAAAAATTCCCTATTGTTTTTAAGTTGTGTTTGTTTGATCAATCAAATTATATTATTATTTTGTTAATAGGGGGAGATGTTACAAAGAGAATGTATGTTCAGGGGGAGGGGTAGGAATTCAAGGTTTTTCCAGCCTTTTTTTGGATCAATTTATGATTAAGAGAAATATTTGTTAGTTTTTTAGGAGAAACAGCCTTTTTACCTGCATTTTTACAAACAATTTACGAGTCATATAAATATTTAGGGGAGGGGTGAAACCTGATGCCCCATAGATATGGCCCAGATCAGCCGCTATCCTAACTTTAGATATCTTTGGGTCTTGAAATTAGTAAACTGCCACCCTGATAATAGATCTAAAAGAGCGTCAACCCGTTCGTCAAGGCCTTAGTTTTTGTGAGAACCACTAAGGGCTCAGTTGACTTTACTTTTGCTTCTGAAAAACCTTGTCATTAGACATAAATTATAGTAGCAGTCCTAGAAACCACCAAAGCTGCTTCAAATGAATTCTGATAGTCTGACTAGGCTGGTTTTTATTATCTACTTTCGTCAAATTAATGTTAATTTCTTTAAATTTATAAAAATTTTATTGACTTTAATTTTAATCTAATATTAATTTAATTTACTTATTATGTTGATATTTATTTACCCAGAGTCAAGATGACAAAAGTAAGTCGTTGCAACATCGCTCACAACAAGGAAACGAACGCATTGTACTGTAAATTGTACATATATTTAAATTAATATTAATGAAATTTCATTTCATTATGCCCAAAGTTTCAATTTCATATTGATTTAGTCGCTATTTTAAACATTAACTTATTTAGAATCAAGATGTGTATAGAATCAAGCAATGAATGAATTGTAATGCATCACGTTTTTGTAAAAAAGATTACATGTGCTTTTGGAGCCAGGAGTTTTTGAACTGCCAACCTTATGAGTTTCAATAGTACGTCTTGGCAGCTTTCAGGTGTCACCAGACTGAGTCTTTACACTCTTTTTAGTCCTATCTTACTTGATATAGCTGCATGTGTTAATTAGTGATTATTGATAACAAATATATGCCATTCAAAGATAAAAACGCAAACTAAACAAATTGTTCTAGAAACAGCATAACAACAGGCTACTCTTTTTATTCATCTTAGTATTGAAGCAATTTTTTACCTTCTGCACATGACCTGATTGATCTAAACTTTTGCATGTATTTTGGCTTCTGATGACAATACTGGAAGGAATTATGATACAAAATTACTATTCAGTCATTTTATTGAACTAAGCAAGAACAAAATTTACATAAAGTTTTAAATCACGCCGAGTTTTCTCTGATTGCCTGAATGCAGGTACGGGATGATTATTGGTTTAGAAGTCGTGGTCTTTTCTTACTCTTTATATGCATGAACTAAGGCAACGTGATAGGCGCCTTCATAAAATTTCTGAATAAGCTATGTAAGTGCATATTCCATCCCAACCTTAATTTTCAATATATCAGTAACAAATGACAAAGGAACGACACTAGACTTCATAGTCCAAACTGGCTATGCTGACTTCAGTTTCATGGCACTTCGCTAAGAAGTGCAATATGTGGCTGAGACCCAACCATGCTTTGCTTTCGCAACTCTTTTCGGCTTACTGTCCTTCAATTTCTCCAGACACCTAGGCAGAGCTGCGTATGCTTTCAAATTCTCGAATTTTGACCCTGTGTGAAACCAAATAATCGTCGACACCAGGATTCGAACCCCAGCCCTGTTAGAAATAGGATCGCAAGTCCAGAGCGCTAACCACTCGGCTAGTGGCACATACCAGTAGTGGCTTGCTGATAATTTACAACTCTAAAGGCTCTGAAGCTTTAGTATGGAAGCAGAAGATCTTACCAGATTAACCGTAAAAGCAAAACTAAGCAAAAAAAGAAAAAATCATCAATGTCTTCTCTACATACCTGTAAATGGGCTGCTTGAATTTGTTGTAGCTCGAGAACATGACAATAACTCCAAAACTAATGCCAAGTGAAAAGAAACATTGAGTCACTGCCGCATACCAAACTTTGGCTTCCAAAATTTTGTCCCATTGAGGTGTAATATAGAACATTATTCCTTCATAAGCTCCAGGTAGAGTAACACCTCGGACTAGGAGTGTCAGAAGAACGACGTAGGGGAACAGTGCAGTAAAGTACGCAGCTTTGCCGAATGAAGATACACCCTATAAAGAGAGTTCACAGAGAATCAAAAAATCCGTGATAATGTACTGTAAATAAGGAGTGACACTGCCGAGTAGTAACCGAAACTCTAAAAACCAGAATTTTCATAGCAATCGATACATCAAAAGACTATAATGTTACCCATTAAAAGTTATGAGCCTGAAAAAAATTGCCCGATTTTCATAAAGAAGTGAAATACCCCAAAAAAGTAAATGCTCTTAGGAAAAATCACAGCGTCAGAAACGGCATATCCTATTGCCCTAGTATAGAAGTTTGAAGCTCCTATCTACAAAAACATAGAACAATTTATTTTATGCCATAAGAAAGACCATGAATGAGTGTTTGTTTCTTTGTTTGTTTTTATTTTCCACAAGAATAATCCGAACTAATGGTCCTAGAATATAGGGAGAGGGGTCATTAAATGGAAATCAGAAATTCAAGTGCGCTTTTCAAGTAAAAAAAAATAGGAGGCCAATAGCCCCTCTCCTACGCCCCCTTTCCCCCACGACACCTGATGAAAATTTTAAGATATATATTTGATTCAACATAGCTTAAAGGTCCTATATTTACGCATTTGCATAAGACAGCCCCCCCCCCCCGTAGTCCTTTGTGAAAGGGCTGTAAGTTATACAATTTCCCCATTGTTCATGTAAAGTACTTGTTATTGAGAAATATAAGGCCTGCGGTAGAATTTACAAGGGGAGAATCTTCCGTGAAAAGACAACTTTTCAGGGAAATTTTACCAGGGGGGCTAAGCAGATTTCCTAGCAATATTTGGAAAACGAACAAAAATTA
Source organism: Artemia sp. Qi Xiang Cuo (assembly GCF_049724085.1). Lineage (NCBI taxonomy): Eukaryota > Metazoa > Arthropoda > Branchiopoda > Anostraca > Artemiidae > Artemia > Artemia sp. Qi Xiang Cuo. Next base: position 89,789,138 of record NC_142797.1, read on the forward strand.
TATTAAAAAACATGTTTTTTTCAACTGAGAGTTAGAAAAAAAACACTAAAACTTAAAACGAATGAAAATTATTCCGTGTTTGAGTGGGGCTGCCCCTTCCTCCATCCGCACTCTTTACAGCTAAAGTTGGACTTTTTCCACAATTCTTTAAAAGTGACTAATGACTCACAAGGGTGGTTGAATTTTAATGAGAACTGTTGTTAAAGAACTTTAAGACTTTAGCGTAAATAGGTTGAGGAAGGGGCTAATCAAGTTATCGGCTCTTGCTATTTAAAGTTATTAAAATCCTCTTGACGCCATCAACTCAATATGGAACCTAATGAGGTTGGACTTTGCTTTGAGAAATTGCAAACGAAATCTTGATATGGTCAATATGTTTTTTACTCAGTGTATGTTTTTTACTCTTGGTTCGAGTCTTTTTTTCTGTCAGCTGAACATCTGTAATTTTAATACCTTACAACATAACTGCTTTACAATTCAGTTTTGCTGTTTAACAACATAACTGATTAACAATTCAGTTTTGCTGTTTAATAGCATAACTGCTTGACAATTCAATTTTGCTGTTTAATAGCATAACTGCAAAACAATTCAGTTTTGCTGTTTAATAGCATAACTGAGCTATTTACTGTATTTTTCATTCTAGTATGACCTGAATATTAATGTTTACATAAGAATCCTAATAACACCAATATGTCTTTCGAATGATCAAAGTCGATAGTTTATTTTCTTCTATTTGAGAAACGTCAACATTGCGTGGGTAAATGTTGTAGGAATAATACCATTATTTGAGGGAAGTCCTACCTCACTTAGAAATAACTCAAAATAATAAAATAAACAAAATATGTACATAAATATAAAATATTAAAATATAAGAATAAGTTATTCTTTAACGACTATACTCTGCCGTCAAGTTTTTCCTGACATTATTCAAAAAATGTCGCCAACTTCTTCTTGAAGAAAGTCCAGAGTAGGAAATAATTTTAAGTCCAGAGCAGAAAAAGACAAGACCATTTTATAAATGATTAAATAGATAAAATATAACTATAAGAGTTACACGATTTAAATATCCTAATTATAAATATTTACTATTTGCATTTTGTTTAGATGTTAAACGAATTATGTATATAACCGAAATTTTCGTTCATAGGTAATCCAGTTAATGATATTTAAAGATTTTTCTTAAAAAGAACGATACGGTAAATTATATTTTACCATTTCAATCACATATTTACCATTATGAAAAATCTAGGCTGGATTGTAGTTTCTTGGTCGCTCTTGTTTATTTCTATATCCTGCTTTGGGAATTTCTTTTGCGAATTCTGATTAAATTATTTTATTTTTCCGATTTTGTTCAATTTTTATTTTTATTTTCTGCAAGTGTTTTTTGAAGAACAAATTGAGGATCAGATACAGTATATTTTGATTAGGTGTAAATAAAAGTGAACCTGTTGGGTTGGTAGACAGGTTTTGGATGTGTCGTGAAAATAATGCAAAATCTTCACTTAATTTCATAGTGTAAGCAGTTGACTTGTATGATATCCACGTGGCTGTTTTGTTTTTAATGGTTAAAAAAAAACTAGAGCGGAGTCATCTATTTTTATAAAGTTTTTTTTTGAAAATATTTATTTAAAAGAGGTACCAATAGTTATTTATAGCTTGTATAACTTCAATCTCGATCAGACATGACAAACAAATAGAACGAAATAGAAATAGATATGAATTTATGCAAGTTATAACAGATAGCAAGGGGGTTTGTAGTACCTCTAAAAGTGAATCCGACCAAATTTATGCGTCAATAGTTGTATTGTTTCTGCAGTACATACGCGGCTCCTGCCATGCTGGGAAGGAAAGCTGGTTCTTCCGAGCCAATTGCCTCAGCTGTTGCAGAGGCATGCGTTGACAATAAAAATCTTGCCACCAAAACTGGCAAAATTTTTAGAAAATGTAGTCAAATGCGTGAACTATATGCAAAAATGTTTTGTCAAACCGCATCTTCAGGTATTGTGTAAGGAATCTTGACCTGAGTTTGAGGTACTTATGTACCATTTTATCTTTGGTGGTCATTCTGAGACCAAGGGCTGAATCGCGTTTTTCCACGCGTGTTAAATTAGCCCCGTAATTACAAGAGCAACAACATTGTCGTAGGGATTGCTTCCAAAATTCTAAATTTATTCTCATTTTGGCCTAACCCACGGCTAAGCTAACGGATTCAGCCAGGGGTGTCACTTCTACCACAATAAATAGAACTGTAACAACAAAATTTCCTCTGATAGATGACTGTGAGTAAGAACGAAAATGCATCTGGAATCATAGACATTTCTGAAAAAATAAAATTGATGCACGTAACTGCCACTAACTTAAGTAAGCATGAAAAATCTTGAGACACGTACTTCCCTACAAGTGTCATTTATTAGTATGGGTGAGATTTGCGTTTATGTTTAGTGCTGAGACAGGAGATGCCAATGATGATTACTTCGATCTCATCATTGAAATATAGCGGAGCCAGATTCACCAGAAACTCTTCAGAGTAAAAACACTCTCAACGTTTTGGTGTAGACATGATGACCTCCCTGTTATTATTATGAAGGCTCTGAAGTACACAATACCGTTTATTACAACGCATCTTTGCGAGAAATCCTTTTCGAGGATGTTAAAAACAAAGAAAAGGAACAAACTTTGTCACGAGAATGGCAGTAGTGGAAGCCTCATAATTACCGAAGGGAGTCCAAATAGGGAAGACAATTGGATTAGTGCCAGAACAACACCTCTATAATCTGAAATTAGATCTAAAAACAGTCTATGACGATAATGGGACTCCAAATAAGGACTCACTATGAATATTTTCTACCAAAGTGTTTGGGATGCAATATGACAGAAATTCTATTTTTAATAATCTTTCCTTTAGATTCAAGTGCATAATTAAGGTATACATCTGTAATAATGTATGAGTTCTATTTTAATTATTGAACAATAACCGGTTAAAACTATGGATAATCTCTACAATGTTGTAAACCAATTATGCAATGTAATTTTATTTTTATATAAGTAAATACGGTAATCTATTAAGATATAAATGAAGCATGGCATATATTAAATACATAACGTAGGCTAGATAGCTTTTTCCCTATTAAACCCCTTCCTCCCCCCCAAAAAAAACAAACAAACAGTGTAACCTAGGTACATTTTTTCTCTGATCATATGAATTTGCTGGGCCTAGGTTAGCGTAGCTAACAATGAAAATGATTGTTGATGCAAAATTTAATTCCAAATATAGTCAAATTCTATAAGGATTTTCTAGTTTTGTTGAAAAATAACTGATTTGGCCTAAAGAAAACTGTGAATAGAATCTAGAGCCTAAAATAACTTAATTCTAAGTTATTCTACATGTTTTGAGTGTGTTATAAAGCTTTTATATTTACATATCCCTTGTTTCTAGAGCTTATAACATTTTGAAGGCTATATGATGGGTCTGTACCCTACCTATCTATCTAAATTTGAAAATTTGTCCCCATTAATTCTGGGTTTTGGCCATCTCTGATTTTCATTGGCCCTGGTTTTTAAAAACATAATTTCTATAATATCCCCAGGATTTTATGCTACATTATGGCTTTTTGGTGCCACCTGTTCTATAAGCTTTTCTGAAGGAAACACTGTAGTTATGCATTATATATAACACACAAAAGAAGTCAAGTTTGGTTAATGCTAATGAAATGTTATAAGATGAAAATATAATAGTTTAGAAACAAATTTGGGCTATATATTTACACATTAGGAGAAATGGGGGGTAAACATAGCATTTATTAAATACATAACTTAACCTAGGCATCTTTTTCTCTACTACCCCCCTCCCAAAAAAAACTTAACCTAGGTACCTTTTTCCCTCTTAACACCCCCCTCCCAAAAGCAGGTATTTAATATATAGTGCTTTCTGGATGACCTGCTTTTTGGGGACCTCTCAGTGAAGTGTTTTATTCTTTTTTATCTATAATTAAATACTATTTACCTTTATTCTAAGTTATTTTCCTTAACTATATCATTTATACGTTTGTTTCTAAAACTAATACTATTTCATTCAAGGTTGTTTTTTTCTTGCTAGCCTCATATTAGAGGTCCATTAAACCGTAAAATAAGGATGACATTTAAACTGTCGCACACACATTGTGAAATTGTGCCAGATTCCATCCAAATTAATACGAACACGCACTATATAGGCTCCATTAAAGTTGTCAATATTTACGTGTAGGAGGATTACTTAATTATATATCAAATTGAAACTTTTGGGAATATAAAGAGCATTGTTGGGAGAGAGAAGGTAGGGGTTGACAGTGAAGTATTAGTATTTTGTTTTTTTAGTGCACAAATGTTTTTAAATATTATGAAAATATATAGTTCGATAATAATCCATTTTTGACTCTTTATAAAAAAGAATCAATAGACACACTGAAAATAATAATTCTATTATCATTGTATGTAAAAATGGATGAATTATAGCCTTGTCCAGTACCAAGTCTAGGACTATGTGATCTCGTTTCGGATATTATTATAATTGCGCCGCCGACAGGTTTTTGTGATAATCAACTCATTCAATCGCCATCTGTCGACAATTAAATTGAATGGTACAGTAATTTTTTAAAGGAATGGTACAGTAACCGACGGATAACTTTTTAAAACAATATTTTAGTGATACTAGAAATTAGTTTTGCCCAAACAGATGTATTTGTAGATGAAGGTATATCAGAGGACGATTATAGCTGGGTAGATCAGAGAGTCCTAACACTTCTAGAATTTGAGATAATTTTACCAGTGAGTTAAATTGGAAATCCCCCCCCACAGATTTAATGATCATAACCCCAATTCAGCCGAGTATAGTTGAAGAAGAAACTAAATTTGCTTGGGCCGATTCTCGGGGAAATTTCACTCGGTACTCCAACCCTATTGTTAAGGTTGAATAGAGTGGGGGAGGTGATGGGGATATGCAAATCTCTCCAACATTGCCGTAATTTTATTTAACAAACTCTATCTTGCATACAATAGATGTTTATACAGCCATATTTGGGGATCCATTTAATTCGCTAATGGCGGGCGATATTATAATAGATACAATAAATATTCTCCATACATATGTGGACAAGATTCTAGCTCTTCTTGAACAGCCAATTCGGGTTTGAGGAGGATAGGACCGCATAAAAGTCTCAATGACACTCAAAAACATTTTTAAATGAAAATGCCAGTGAAATCTATTATCATTTTCTGCAAACTGAATTGTTAGCCCTTCACCCGCGTTTCGAAAATTATGAGGGTGTATATATAGAATGGATAAACAGTTTTGTCAAAAAACTAGAAAATTATAATCAGAAGGGTGGTGGGTCAGTGGTTTTATTTACTGAAAATTTAAATGTAAATGTCTGTAAATTTCAAAAAGATTTCATTTTAAGAGGTTGGCATAGGGTGAAGGTGCAGTTTTAAAATATAATCCAGATTTAGAAAGCTGTCAGGGTGTGCAACGAATCTGTTTCGAGACAGGGTAACAGTCTTTTATGTACGCATTGCTTATAGTGGTATTCAAACCCTTGAGAGAGAATGCCTCTAAGAGAAAGTTGGACAATTGGGCAGCTAATGGGAAACAGGGATAACATTTCCCCAATGTAGATTTCAATTGCTGAAATATCCTATAACGCTCAAAGGAATAGATATTTTTGAACGGGCTAAGAAGCATTTAATGATTGGTGTCACAGTGCTGCAATATGAAACAAGATTTAAGAAGGGTTAGCGCAGTAATAAAAAAGGGTTAATATTTAAAGTAAGGGCTCCGTCAATTGAATTAGTGAAGCACTGGGTTTGTTTTTTTTACATACCACCTGCGAAACCTGATTCAGTTCGATATTTTAATCCAATTATAGATATTAGTAGGGTTCTGGGGGAGGGAAAGAAGGGTTGTGGGGTATGTTACTATTGCCCAAAATGCTCGTCTGAATTTCGTAGCAATTTTAAATCTAAAGAATCACTTGAAACACTGTAAATGTCATGGTTATCAATCTGTGGAACGGTCAGTATTGATAGAGCAAATTTACGGTTTATAAATTTTCAGAATACACTATTTCAAAGTGATAAAATCAATTTGGACTGTGAGGCTAAACTCACAGATATGAAGGACCCATAAAATTCAAATCGTATTAAAAAATATCAAGCTATTGCACTGTCTTATGCCCACACTCATAGGTACTCTACTAATACTATTCGACTGATAGATGTAGTTGAGACATTGGAAGGGGAAGATTGCTTGGCCACAGCATTGACTTAACTAATCATCACCGTGAATAAGGCAATCTCCCGGTTGCGGCACACAAATAATCCTATGATTCTATCGCCAGAGGACCAGTTGGCTATTTAAAATAAAAATTATTTTGGGTCTGTAAGGAGAAATTTGAAGATTGATGGAAAGGGGAAGGGTAAGGGGTTAAAGAGAAAGGGGCTAAAGGGAATGTCCGCGACCATGATCATTAATAGCAAGACATATCATCAGGGGGGAGTAACTTTCGTGGAGTGGCCCATGAATCGTGCAATGTAAACGTAAGTAAACAGTACTTTATACAGGTTATTATTCACTCTTACGATTATGATTTGAAATTAATTTTACATGCATTGAAGCACATGCACAAAGATGGAGTTGTAGATGGGGCATGGATAGATGACTCTTTTTCCTATAATATTATGCCCAAATCATCTGAAAAGTTGCTTCTCTTAGAATTCAAATGAAAAACATTAGATAATAGACATACTTGATCGAATAAAATCTTTTTTAGACTCCTATGGTTTCTTCCCAAAATCTCTTAACCAAATAATTCAAATACAGAAAAGTTACAGTTTTGATCGTTTTCCACTCCTAAAACAGCGGTTTCCCGATGATAAAGTGTATGATTATTTACTTGTAAAGGCATATATGCATATGATTACGACAACTCCAGCTCAAGGCTAAGTGAAGAGAAGCTTCTGCCCATGGAAGTATTATATAATTCACTTACTGACAGTCAATGCACAACGTCGACTATGAATTTTCCAAGAGGATTTGGGCCAAGGGAGGGTGTAAAATGGATGGTGTTATTGTAAAATATACATGACCAGTGATGTGTTAACTCTTTTGGACATTGTCTGCAAGAACACAGATAAAATCTATTTGGAATTTGGCTTGGATTTAGGTTATTGCTTTGCAACGCCTCACTTGGTGATGAATTTAATTCTAAAAATCAGTAGAGAAGAAATAGGCCTGATAGCCGATGTGGATCAGCACGTATTTGTAGAAAGATCTATGAGGAGAGGGTGTGTTTTTCACAGGGACCGCGTCAAAAAAACTGATCCAACTGGGCAGAAATCTGTCGACGGTGTAAGTCCAATGCTGTTTTTCTAGATATGAATTCTCTATACCAATGGGCAATGTCTCACTACTGCTTACCGTGTGATAATTACAGATAGCTTGAAAATCCTTGTGCCACATATTTCCCCGACATTTACACTGTCAAGCAGAATGGCCTACAATGATGGTTCTTAGAAATTGACGGTCAAATAGCAATGGAGTTCCATTATTCAGCACAAGATTATGTTTTCCCGTGCATAAATAGACCTGTGACCAAGCACTCTTTGAGCCCATACAATATGTCTTTGGTCGAAGATGTGGGTATGTATTGGACCCTTTTCAAGCAAAAGCTAATTACCGACTTGGATCCAAAACAGAATATAGTTGTACATCATGTGCTATTGTGATGGATGGTAGCCAATGGTTTCAGGGTCAAAAATATATACAAAACCCTGCAATTCAATCAAACCCTATTTAAAACGTTTATTGACACCTTTGTTGGTAAAAGTTCACATTCAAAAAGCAAAATTCAAAAAGAAATTTATAAGCTAATTTTGAAAGCGTATGAAATCGGGCTCGTTGTGACGTTGTAGCAATCCCCAAGGAATATGCTCGAATCGTTACCAACCCAAACTTCACAATATTCACTGTCATAAACTCGATTCTTCTACAAAGAAAAAAAGAAATGTTGTTCCAAATAAAAATATTAGAGGTAGCGATTCGATACTAGAAATTTCCAAGAAACTCAAATTGTCATTCTTTTTTAATGTGTGTATGGTACAATGGCCAAGGGAGGGGGAGCTCAAGTTTATTAGGGAGACTCTGATTCACTCCTATTGAAAGTTAAAACTAAGAATTTATTGGAAAAATTGGAAAATGGAGGGTACATTAGCTCTCAGATAGATTTTACAAATTGGGATGAGTCCCTCTATCCTGAGTTAGTGAAATGCCAGGCCCCAAATCAATTGACGATGTTGAAGTCAGAGACGGGGAGTGATTTAATATCCAAAGGGTTTTTTCACTTGGTTTCATTTTGACAAATAAACTTTTCCTTTTTGTTCAAACATTTTTATTGACTTTAACACCATTCAATATGAAAAAAAATCAAAAAAAAATATTGTTTGCAAAAGCGACCGGTTTGATAACATTCATACCAATCCTTCTTACCAATTTAAATAAAAACAACGGTGCTGCCAAAAAAGTAATACAGGAAGATAGAATAATGTAAAAAAAAACAAATAAACAAAATATATTCATATGGTTAAGAATCTGAAATCTGGCACTGGAATCTATAAATCATAACTGAACTTAACTAGTCGATAAATACAAAGTATTTTTTTTAAATGAAGATGTAAAAAGAAGATATTTTGGTACAAGTAAAAGGTCTTGAGTTGCAAAATAAGTCATCTTGAACAAATGTTATTAAAAGTCAGCATAACAAGGCCTTACCTGTGTCTCGGAAAGAAGTCAGAAAATCCCTTAGGGATTTTGGTATTGAAAATGGGAATTTCAAGGAATTTTCCCCCAGTCTTTTAGGGATTTGAAAAAAATTGAAGTGGAAACACTGAGCTGACGCCGCAATTCGTGCCAAAAGTTACCAAAACTAAAAAATATAACAACATAATATACGGCTTATTTTTAAGCTGATTTCAAATATATAAAGCTCATTATGTTTAATATTACACATTAATCGCAACATGTCTAAACAAATCACCCAGTTTTCATGAAATGAGGCAAACACCTCCAAAGTAGCGAGTAATCACAATGATAATCAAACCATCCGATCCAGCATATTAAAGAACCTCGCTGTTGAGGTTTCGAGCTCCTTTCTAGAAAAAATGTGGTATTTTACATTTTATACAGAATGAAAATCCTTAATGTGTGTTGATTATCTTTTTTCTTAAAGAACTAATTTTGACAGCCATACTGACCAAATCAAACTTCAAATTGAATTTTTAGTCGACTATAGCTCAAAGTACGCTTCTATTATTCAGTAGTTCCATTTTAACGTAAAAAAACCCTGAAAAGCATAGATGTCAAGCTTATCAGATATGAGCTTATCAGATTTTGAAATCCTTTGACTTTGAGAGCTTTTCCCGATAAAAGCAAGTTCGAGAATTGAGATTTTTTATTCCAATTCCTTGACCTCTTAAATGACCGAAAGTGTTCAGCTTCTTGAATGCCAGCTGGGATATCAGTTTAAGTAGCCAGATCTAAATACCTAATTCCCAAACTGCAATTGGGGTGTCTCGGTAATCAACAACCAAATTATCCGCCTCCCTAATCGCATACCTGAGGGCGAACAATTTACGCGAAAAAACAGCAGCTTGATAATTTCGAATCTGACCAATATTAAGCGCTCGTAATTTCTTAAAAACGACACGGTATCGTTCACATTTTCTACATAATTACTGAGAAGACGCACTGTTTTATTTTGAAGAATCTGCACTCTTTTAAAATTTGCATAAAAATTAATAGATCAAAGAACGCAACCATAAGAAATATAAGGCGCAATAATAGTACGTTACAGTAATAGAAGAACTGATAATGGTAAAATATGCTTTGAGCGAGGAAGTATTCCCAGACTTCTAGCATCTTTAGTTGCAACAAGATTACTATGAGACCTCCAAGATACATTACAATCAAGCTGGCAGCCCCAACAGGACAGTTGCATAAATTAAAATAAAAAGGAATTAAAGTTGTTTTGTGAAAAAGATTTCAAAACTGTCTTTCTTTTCACCAAGTAAACCTCGGTCCCTTGTACCTTTAATTTATATTGTGATTCAATCACAAAAAATTACTTGAGCAATATCAAATTAATATGAAAGCTGCTTGAAGAATTGTTAGTTGTAGATAGAAAGTTAAATTTTTTTGTAAAACTTTTGATATTATGGCGAGTGGAGCTCTAAGAACAACATGTTGAGATTGTACTCTGAAAAGAACAAAACTCCTTGGACCTGTTTGAAGCTTAATTTAAGATGATGCTAAGATATTTTTGTGGGATATTTTATAGTAAGATTGAAATCTCATTTGTTTTGGTGCATTGAAGCCACAATCATTATAATCGTTTATCGTGTTTGTAACAGTAGCCGCCAATTGAGGGAAGAGTGGATCACAGCAAACATACATGTTATGGTTATCGAAGCGAACTTGTGATTTTCTTCAATTATGTATGGTGGAAATCTGAAAACCTCTAGCAAAGGGCATTTAACTATAATTATTATAGTGACCTAATCTTACAATCAGCCACCGTTTTCAAGGGCTTTGAAGCTAATTTTTTAATTTCTCGTAAATTTGTTTTGGTTTTTACTTTTGAATTGGATTTTCATAGATTATAGCTCCCATTCCTGTATCGGTTTTAAATGGGCATTGCATTACTTGGAAAATATATTTAAAAACGAGTGCTTTGTTTTCAGGTACTAAAAGTGGTGGTCAACTCTTTATTAGATGGCAGCTGGTGTTCCGAACATGATACCAGGTAATTATATTAATGGAATTAGTGGTATGTTCGAAGTTAACCTTCCTGTGGTAGGAAGTGAATTTAGTGGCGGGTTATGTTTGGAAACAGGAATTAAGCAAGGCTGTGGCCTATTATAATATTTTGACTGACTTAGTCAAATGAAACACAACAAAAGCTATGGAGGAGCATGGTAACAATGTAAACCAATGGAATAGAATTTCTCTTGTAGATTGACAAATGAAATGACTTGACTATCCTAAATAAAATTTAGTAAAATAAGGGAAACTGGTGAGGTTTTGAGAGTTCAGGATACAAGAATATGTTTTAAATTTAATTAAGAAAACTATCTATTGGGGGGGGGGGGTTTATTACCTGAGTAGCAATAGTAATATCTTAGCTAACTTGTCTATTATAAAACACTATTTGTATGCCAGAAAATATGATAAGTCTAAGGGATATATGCTGGAGATTGTCTGTTCAGAAATTGCACTGTTGTTGATAGAAGAACATTCCTCAGGTGGAAAACTATGTTGTGACCAAGATTGGCTCAAGATTTAACAAAGCACCCATTCAGGTTGGAGGTCCCAGGGACTTCTTGCTGTCCAGTTCTAAGCACTTGGTGTAGACTTAAAAAGATATGCTAGTTTCCGTCCTGCACTGGTTCTGGGACCATCGCTTTTCCTGAGTTCATAGTAATTTCAATGATTTAATGAAAATGAAATTTGCAGCTTGGAATGTTACAACATGTTAAAAAATAACTATTGTATCGACATTTTGACAGCCGAATTTAGATACCTCAAACTGAACCTCATAGAAGCTGCAGAAACTAGAATCCCGGGGGTAGGAAACATGAAATTGGGTGATATAGGATTTATTTACTAGGACAGGAAGCTTTGGTTACATAGACAGGGATTAGTGGTCAAAATGAATAAGGAAGCTTCTAACTCTGATTTAGGTTGGTAAGATATTAATAACAGGATGTTAGTTGCTCATGTTAGAATAGTAATTGCATAGAATGTTAGAATACTAATTGCTCATTTCATGACTAAAAATGACAGAGTATCAGTCATAGTAGTATATGCCCCTGTAGAAGGAAGTGATGGAGATAGTAGTGACTCAGATGGATTTTACTTAAAACTTGAAGTGATATGATATTGTGCTTGTGCCTACGCTTGTGTTGATGCTTGCTTACCTTGTTTGTCTTTGCTGCCCTTGCTTGTGCTTTTGCTTTGTTATTTTGTAGGTGCATGGGTCTAAATAAATCTTAAATTGAGAAACACTACATGGTGTCAGAAGTGGGATCACCAGACTGACCACACAGAAGCACTCCTCAAAACCAGCCACGGGCGTTGAGCAGCCAACAATAAACTGGGATGCCGCATGTCTTAGTGATAAATGGAAGAGGCTTGAAAAGCATGCTAAGGTCATGTTCAGCAGCCCACTGTCAGGGAAGCCAGAGAGGTCCATGTGCGCCTACCTTTTGATATAAACAGGAGACAAGGAACGAGAAATCTTTGATAAATTCACAGTAATTGTTGATGACTCCAACAAGATTAAGGTCTATCTGACCAAGTTTCGTGAATATGCAGCACCAAAAACAAACAGCCTTTTTGCAAGATTTTTGTTCCACAGGAGAGATCAAACGAATCTAGAGACTCTTGAAAACTTTATTACAGAACTCAAAAGGCTAGTTAGATCATGTGGGCATGATAAACCCGATGAAATGGTACGAAACCGTATAATTTGTGGAATACGAGATACCCGTATAAGAGAACGGCTGCTGATAGAGGGAGACTCTCTTACATTGCAAACAGTAGAACAGAAATGCAGACTCTACGAAAAGACCCAGGCACAATTGAAAACTTTTGATGGAAAAGAGGCCACCATAAACAATGAAGTAGACCTACTGCATAGGAGTGCACGCCATTCTTTGGAAAGAAACAAACAGGACCATAGATATTCAGGCCCTCGGAAATCCTGAGTCTGCTATTTCTCTGATAGGGAGTTCACGCCAAACGATTTGTGCCCAGCAAAAGGGAAGACTTGTGTCAAGTGCAAAAAGCCAAACCATTTTGCACGTGTTTGCAAAAGCTTTAAAGGCGTTAATGCTGTCGCAGATGAAACATCAGTTATTCCGGATGCGAGGAGACAGAAAATGGAATCTTCCTGCATGCAACTGTGATGACTGACAGTAGGGATGAAGCTTTTGTCACGCTTAGTATCAACAATCAGACTCCAGTTCGTTTTAAAGTAGATACTGGTGCACAAGCTAACATTCTTTCTGCTAAGTACTCTGACTTACTTAAACCCAAACCAGACATCATGCCATCAACATAGAAACTGACTAGCTACTGTGGTTCTGAAATTCCAGTGAGAGGAACCTGCCAAGTCAAATGTACTTACCTTTCATCAGAGCCAGAAAAGTTGCCTTTATATGTGTCGAAGCCGACGTGCCAGAGCATGCCAAAGGTGTATCCACCAAGAAAAGTGCCTGCACCTCTCAAAGATAAGCTGAAACCAGAGCTAGGCAGAATGGAGGAACAAGGTATAATAGAGAAGGTAACCACACCCACGGAATGGATAAATGCCATGATCGCCGTTGAAAAATGAATGGGAGCTTAAGAATCTGCATCGATCCAGTGGACCTGAACAAATCCATCAAGTGCCCATTCTACCCCAAAACTACTCTCGAAGAAATAACCACAAAATTAAATGGAGCAAAATACTTCAGCAAGCTGGACGCAAGATCTGGCTACTGGTCACTTGTCTTGGATCATGAATCGTCTTTTATGACAACCTTCAATACTATTCATGGTAGATCCCGCTTCAAACGCATGTCTTTCGGGATAGTTTTAGCACAAAACGAGTTCCAAAGGAAAATTGAAGAAGCCATTGAAGGGTTAGACGGGTTTGCAGTCATCGTCGATGACGTACTGGTGTGCAGCTCAACTATAGAAGAGCATGACAGGTGACTCTCCTCCGTACTGGAAAGAGCAAGAGCCAAAGGGATAAAATTCAATCGAGAGAAGGGCACCTTCTGTGTACGATGTGTGTCCTACTTCGGACATATTATGACCTCAAGCGGAATGCAACCCGATCCACAAAAACTGCGTGCAATCAATGACATGCAAAGACCAAACAACAAAGAGGAATTGGCAACTTTGCTAGGAATGTGTAACATCTTGGCTAAATACATCCATAATCTTTCCTCACAAACAAGGACTTGCAAGACCTTCTAAAGCAGAAGAAATTTATCTGGAAAGAGAAACATAGCGAAGTCTAAAATGCAGTTAAGAAGTCAACGGTATCACACCTGAGTTTCTTCAACCCAACTTGCAAATCGCTAGATCTTACCGTTGACGCTTCTTCACATGGCCTTGGAGCATACATCTCGTCGGAAGGAAATATTATTGCTTATGCATCCAGGTCATTGAACACAACTGACCAGAAATACTCAGAACTCGAGATGGAGTTGTATACCATTGTTTTTGGTTGTTAGATATTTCCACCATTATCTATGGCAGGACTATGGACCTATATATAAGTATCACTATGGACCACCGTCCGCTGGAGGCCTTACTGTCAAAGCCTCTTCAGAACGCACCACCAAGATTTCAGAGAATTATGCTACAAATTCAACCATAAGATCTTACCTTTACTTACTGACCTGGAAAAGATATACCCATAGCAGTTGCGTTATCAAGATTACATCTTGCTGACACTGATGAGAGCTTGCATAGGGAGCTGGAAATCTATGTTTATCAAGTTATTAGATTTCTACCTGTCAGCGACAGAAAACTCGCGGAAATATCACGAAAAACGCAGGAAGACCCTCAGCTGGCTAAACTGTCTTGCATCATAAGCAAAGGATGGCCAAGCAGCCGCAAGCTCTCCAGTACAGATCTTTTGCCATACTGGACGGTCCAGAAGGAGCTTACCCTTCAGAATGACATTATATTCAGGGGTGAGAGAATAGTAATCCCTGAGAAACTTAGGTCCGACACACTAAAACAACTGCATGCGTCTCACCTAAGGATTGAAAAATCCAGGCAGCGAGCAAGAATGCTTGTCTATTGGCCAAGTCTGAGTGCAGACATCGAAAGAATAATAATCCAAACATGTTTTGCATGTCAGAAGTTTAGTCTGAACAATCAGAAGGAAACCCTTATCCTGACTAAGATACCGCTATTGCCATGGCAGTATGTCGCATCAGTTCTATTCAGCTGGAAGGGCAAAACTTACCATGTTTTGGTTGATTATCATAGTAGGTTTTTTTAGGTAGACAGACTCAAAGATATGACATCAGGTGAAGTCATTGCAAAGTTCAAATCACACTTTGCATGGTATCCCCTATTCATTGATGATAGACAATGGAAGCCAGTATACCTCCTCTGAGATCCAAAAATTCACATCTGACGTAGGGATCAAACATGTCAAATCCAGCCCAAACTTTCCACAATCCAAGGGAATTGCCGAAAAAACCGTCCAGACATGTGAAAAGATTCTCACAAAGTCTACTGAAGAAAACGATGACCCTTAACTGGCTTTACTTGAATATAGAAATACGCCAGTAGATGGGTTTTCCTCACCCTCTTAGCTGTTAATGAGCCGCCAGTTGCGGTCCATTGTCCCATGTGTTCCATATCACCTGCAAAAGAAGGTAGTTCCAGCCAAAGAATTCAAACGATGTCGCACAGAAGCACAGACACGGAAAAAAACGAGCTATGATCAACATGCCAAAACCTTAAAGTCAGTAAAACCTGGCGACACCGTCCTGAATCAAAAGCAACCCAACGGGGTCTGGGACACTGCCTTTGTAATAGCAATGGCTGATAGCCCAAGATCTTACCGCCTTTTGCAAAGAGAAGGCAAAGAACTGAGAAGAAACAGGAAAAATATACATGAGTCTTCTCTCCTGGATCAGCCTACCCAGAGCAGCGATGATACGCCAGAGACAATGTGGGATACCCGCATGGGGAATGCCACTGGGACCAGCATCGATTCTGAACCTTACGCCAGACCAGATAACATAACTGATCACCACAGCGGAGAAAATGCTGGTGCTGATAGTGCTGGGGCAGGTAATACCACCACTACGCTGAATCAACTACGCTGGAAATCAACTACGCTGAACAAAATGGCTATCTCAAAATTTTGATTGGATGTATTTGGGGGAATGATGGGCGTGGGGGGGTGGGGGGCTAGTTGCCATCCAAAAACTTTTGACTATTAAAAAGGGCACTAGCCATTTTCAATTTCCAATCGAATGAACCCTTTTTGAAGTTTCTACGACGACGCGTTCAGAAAAAAAACCTATAGGCCCCCAGGGCACAACTTAAAACCCTTGCCCTGAGGGCTGTGGGTGAGTGTCCTCCTCAAAAACACAATTTCTATCTGGAAATCCACAAAACTGAACAAAATGGCTATCTAAAAATTTTGATTGGATGTGTTTGAGGAAAAGGTGGGCGAGAGAAGAGGCTAGTTGCCTCAAATCACTTTCGACTATTAATAAGAGAACTAGACCTTTGAATTTCCAATCAAATGAGCCCTTTTTCAAGTTTCTACGATAAAGATTTCAATAAATCTTGTATGCCCCCAGGGCATAACTTATAACAATTGCTCTGAAGACTGTGAGGGGAGTGTCCTGATCAAAGGTATAATTTCCTGAACTTTAACTGCATCGAACAAAATGGCTATTTCAAAATTTTGATTGGATGTGTTTGGGGAAGTGGTGGGCGAGAAAGGGGTGTTAGTTGCCTTTCAATTACTTTCGACTATTAAAAAGGGCATAAGCCATTTCAATTTCTAATCGAATGAGCGCTTTTTGAAGTTTCTACGACAACGCTTTCTATAAAAACTGTCTATGCCCCAGGGCATAACTTACAATTCTTGTCCTGAGGGTTCTGAGGGGGTTGTCATCCTCAAAGACCTAATTTCCAGAACTTTAAACAACGTTGAACATAATGGCTTTTTCAAAATTTTGATTGAATTTGTTTGGGGGAAAGGTGGGTGTGGGAGGGGGGTTAGTTACCGTCAATCACTTTCAACTATTAAAAAGGGCACTAGCCATTTGAACTTCCATTCGAATGAGCCTGTTTTGAAGTTTCTACAACAACGCCTTCTGTAAAAACCTTATATGCTCCCAGGCCATAACTTAAAACCCTTGCCCCGAGGGTTTTTGGGGAGTCTCTTCCTCAAAAAGATATTTTCTATTTGTAAATCAACTACGCTGAATAAAATGACTATCTCAAAATTTTGATTAGATGTGTTTGGGGGAATGATGGGCGTGGGGGGGTTAGTTGCCCTCCAATCACTTTCGACTATTAAAAAGGGTACTAGCCCTTTGAATTTCTAATCGAATGAGCCTGTTTTGAAGTTTCTACGGCAACGCCTTCTATAAAAACCTTGTATTCCACCAGGGCATAACTTAAAACCCTTGCCCTGAGGGTTGTGGGGGAGTGTCCTCCTCAAAAACATATTTTCTATGTGGAAATCAACTACGCTGAACAAAATGGCTATCTCAAAATTTTGATTGGATGTATTTGGGGGAATGATGGACGTGTGGGGGGGGGGCTTGTTGCCCTCCAATCACTTTTGACTATTAAAAAGGGTAATATCCTTTTGAATTTCCAATCGAATGAGCCTTTTTTAAAGTTTCTACAACAATGCCTTCTATAAAAACCTTATATGCCCCCAGGGCATAACTTAAAACCCTTGCCCTGAGGGTTGTAGGGGAGTGTCCTTCTTAAAAACATATTTTCTATCTGGAAATCAACTACACTGAACAAAATGGCTATCTCAAAATTTTGATTGGATGTGTTTTGGGGGAATGAAGGGCTTGGGGGGGGGGGTGCTGGTTGCCCTCCAATCACTTTCGATTATTAAAAAAGACACTAGCCACTCTAATTTCCAATCAAATGAGCCCCTTTTGAAGTTTCTGAAACGACTCCTTCGATAGAAAGTGCCCGGGTATGGAGAAAAAATAAAAAAACAAAAAAAACAATACATTGTACCCATATTGTTCATTACTATGATCCTACAACCCGTTCCACACGCCCTAGTAGTATGCTATTAATTATTACGGCATGACATTACCCCCTACTTTTTTCTTCCTTGGTGATTAAAGATCATGAAGAAGGTTTTACGGTGATTCCACCGATGCTGCCATCTACATAGCCAAAGTCATAGATGGCTTTTTTAACTACAGTTATAAATGGTTTAGCTGCTAAATTTTTTTAAATTGTTTAGCTTCTAAATTCTAAATTAGAAGCTAAATTTTTTAGCTTCTAAGCTGTTTTTTCCATTAATTTTATGAAATTTGTGTTTGATGTAGGAGTATAATGTCAGACCCATTATTTCCCATAGTAAAAGAACAACAAATTACTCGACTGAGCCAACAAGCCCTTGACAATATTATGTTGTTAAAAATACATTCTAGTTAATCAATGTGTTGTTTCTGGAACGCTGGCCAATTGATGTTGAGCGTCACATTGTCGAAACAAATTATTTGCACAAAATCGATTTCTCAATTAGATTTTTGGTGAGGGTTATCAGTGATATGTCTCCGGGCACCTTTTTTGGCATCATTCCAAAAAATGTATACCATGATAATTTGATATACTTTCTGGACAGACATATTCTTTTGATTGCTAATTAAACTTTTATTGATATCCAAATGTTATAATAACCCCCCCCCCTCAATTTTTGACCCCCCAAATAAACATTTTTTTGAGTATATATTTTTTTTTTTAGGGGGAGGACTTGGATTTAATTGTTTCACTTTCATTTTTTGAACTGAAATTTTTTAAACTTTTTCCATGTCAGTTTAGGTTATTAATCCTTCTTGTATCCTTTAAAAGAACTTCACGTGGTTTGAGAGACTCACTTCCCTGATTCCATGTGTTTTTTCTTAACTTGGCGCTCTTAAAAAACGACATTTTTCATTAAATAAATGATTCTTGTATCCTTTAAAAGAGCTATACAGGGTCTTAGAGACTCACTTCGTTGATTCCATTTGTTTTATTTTCTTTACTTGGCATTCCTTAAAAAACGAAGATTTTTTGTTTAAATAAATAATTCTTGTATCCTTTAAAAGAGCTTTATGGGGTTTGAGAGACTGCTCCCTGATTTCAAGTGCTTTTGTTTCTTTTTTACTTGGCATCCATTAAAAAACGAAGATTTAAAAAAAATTATTCTTCTATCCTTTAAAAAAACTTTACGGGGTTTTAGATAATCTGCTCTCTGATTACATGTGTTGTTTTCTTTTCTTGGCGATCATCAAAAGAAAAATATTGTTTTTTAAATAAATAATTCTTTTATTGGTTTAAAAAGCTTTACTGAGATTGAGAGACTCTATTCCCTGATGCCATGTGTGTTTCTGTCATTGAATGGCATTCACTAAAAAAACAAAAGATTTTCTGTTAAATAAATAAATCTTGTATCCTCTAAAAAAAACTTTAAAAGATTTTAAGGACTCTGTTCCCTGATTCAGTGTGGGTGTTTTTTTTATTTGGTGTTCAATGAAAAAATGAAGATTTTTCACTTAAATAAATAATTCTCGTATCCTTCAAAAGAGCTTTTTGAGGTTTGAGAGACTCTGTTTCCTGAATCTTTGTGTTTTCTTACTCGGCGTTTATTAAAATACAAATTATTTTGCTAAATAAAAAATTTTTGCATCCTTTAAAAGAGCCTTACGAAACTTTGGAGATTCTATTCCCCAATTGTATGTCGGCTTTTTCTTTAGATGGTGTTCATTAAGAAAACGTAGATTTTCTGTTAAATAAATAATTCTTGTATCCTTTAAAAGAGCTTTACGAGGTTTGAGAGACTCCGTTTCCTGAATCCTTGTGTTTTTTTTACTCGGCGTTTATTAAAATACAAATTATTTTGCT
Organism: Artemia sp. Qi Xiang Cuo; assembly: GCF_049724085.1. Taxonomy (NCBI): domain Eukaryota; kingdom Metazoa; phylum Arthropoda; class Branchiopoda; order Anostraca; family Artemiidae; genus Artemia; species Artemia sp. Qi Xiang Cuo. The sequence goes on from NC_142797.1 coordinate 89,808,840, forward strand.
AAATAAATAATTTTCGTATCCTTTAAAAGAGCCTTACGAAACTTTGGAGATTCCATTCCCCAATTGTATGTCGGCTTTTTCTTTAGTTGGTGATCATTATGAAAACTTAGATTTTCTCGGCGTTTATTAAAATACAATTTATTTTGCTAAATAAATAATTTTGTATCCTTTAAAAGAGCCTTACGAAACTTTGGAGATTCCATTCCCAAATTGTATGTCGGCTTTTTCTTTAGTTGGTGATCATTATGAAAACTTAGATTTTCTCGGCGTTTATTAAAATACAATTTATTTTGCTAAATAAATAATTTTGTATCCTTTAAAAGAGCCTTACGAAACTTTGGAGATTCCATTCCCAAATTGTATGTCGGCTTTTTCTTTAGTTGGTGTTCATTAAGAAAACGTAGATTTTCTGTTAAATAAATAATTTTTGTATGCTTTAAAAGAGCTTTACGGAATTTGAGAGACTCTGTTTCCTGAATCCTTATGTTTTTTTACTCGGCGTTTATTAAAATACAAATTATTTTGCTAAATAAACAATTTGTGTATCCTTTAAAAAAGACTTACGAAACTTTGGAGATTCTATTCCCCAATTGTATGTCGGCTTTTTCTTTAGTTGGTGTTCATTAAGAAAACGTAGATTTTCTGTTAAATAAATAATTCTTGTATCCTTTAAAAGAGTTTTACAGGATTTGAGAGACTCTGTTTGCTGAATCCTTGTGTTTTTTTACTCGGCGTTTATTAAAATACAATTTATATTGCTAAATAAATAATTTTTGTATCCTTTAAAAGAGCCTTACGAAACTTTGGAGATTCTATTCCCCAATTGTATGTCGGCTTTTTCTTTAGTTGGTGTTCCTTAAGAAAACGTAGATTTTCTGTTAAATAAATATTTTTTGTATCCTTTAAAAGAGCTTTGCAGAATTTTAGAGACTCTGTTTCCTGAATCCTTATGTTTTTTTTACTCGGCATTTATTAAAATACAAATTATTTTGCTAAATAAATAATTTTTGTATCCTTTAAAAAAGCCTTATGAAACTTGGGAGATTCTATTCCCCAATTGTATGTCGACTTTTTTTTTTAGTTGGTGATCAATATGAAAACGTAGATTTTCTGTTAAATAAATAATTCTTGTATCCTTTAAAAGAGCTTTACAGGGTTTGAGAGTCTCTGTTTGCTGAATCCTTGTGTTTTTTTACTCGGCGTTTATTAAAATACAATTTATATTGCTAAATAAATAATTTTTGTATCCTTTAAAAGAGCCTTACGAAACTTTGGAGATTCTATTCCCCAATTGTATGTCGGCTTTTTCTTTAGTTGGTGTTCATTAATAAAACGTAGATTTTCTGTTAATTTAATAACTCTTGTATCCTTTAGAAGAGCTTTAAGGGGTTTGAGAGACTCTGTTTCCTGAATCCTTGTATTTGTTTTTACTCGGCGTTTATTAAAATACAAATTATTTTGCTAAATAAATAATTTTTGTGTCCTTTAAAAGAGCCTTACGAAACTTTGGAGACTCTATTCCCGAATTGTATGTCGGCTTTTTCTTTAGTGGGTGTTCATTAAGAAAACGTAGATTTTCTGTTAAATAAATAATTCTTGTATCCTTTAAAAGAGCTTTACGGGGTTTGTGAGACTCTGTTTCCTGAATCCTTGTGTTTTTTTTACTCGGCGTTTATTAAAATACAAATAATTTTGCTAAATAAATAATTTTGTGTACTTTAAAAGAGCCTTACGAAACTTTGGAGATTTTATTCCCCAATTGTATGTCGGCTTTTTCTTTAGTTGGAGTTCCTTAAGAAAACGTAGATTTTCTGTTAAATAAATAATTTTTATATCATGCAAAAGAGCTTTACGGGGTTTTAGAGACTCTGTGTCCTGAATCCTTTTTTTTACTCGTTATTTATTAAAATACAAATTATTTTGCTAAATAAATAATTTTTGTGTCCTTTAAAAGAGCCTTACGAAACTTTGGAGATTCTATTCCCCAATGGTATGTCGGCTTTTTCTTTAGTTGGTGTTCATTAAGAAAACGTAGATTTTCTGTTAAATAAATAATTCTTGTATCCTTTAAAAGAGCTTTACGGGGTTTGTGAGACTCTGTTTCCTGAATTCTTGTGTTTTTTTTTTACTCGGCTTTTATTAAAATACAAATAATTTTGCTAAATAAACAATTTTTGTGTACTTTAAAAGAGCCTTACGAAACTTTGGAGATTCTATTCCCCAATTGTATGTCGGCTTTTTCTTTAGTTGGTGTTCATTAAGAAAATGTAGATTTTTTGTTAAATAAATAATTCTTGTATCCTTTAAAAGAGCTCTACGGGGTTTGAGAGACTCTGTTTCCTGAATCCCAGTGTTTTTTTACTCGGCGTTTATTAAAATACAAATTATTTTGCTAAATAAATAATTTTTGTATCCTTTAAAAGAGCCTTACGAAACTTTGGAGATTCTATTCCCCAATTGTATTTCGGCCTTTTCTTTAGTTGGTGTTCATTAAGAAAACGTAGATTTTCTGTTAAATTAATAACTCTTGTATCCTTTAGAAGAGCTTTACGGGGTTTGAGAGACTCTGTGTCCTGAAGCCTTGTGTTTTTTTTTGCTCGGCGTTTATTAAAATAAAAATTATTTTGCTAAATAAATAATTTTTGTGTCCTTTAAAAGAGCCTTGCGAAACTTTGGAGATTCTATTCCCCAATTGTATGTCGGCTTTTTCTTTAGTTGGTGTTCTTTAAGAAAACGTAGATTTTCTGTTAAATAAATAATTCTTGATTCCTTTAAAAGAGCTTTACGGGGTTTGTGAGACTCTGTTTCCTGAATCCTTGTGTTTTTTTTACTCGGTGTTTATTAAAATACAAATAATTTTGCTAAAAAAATAATTTTTGTATACTTTAAAAGAGCCTTACGAAACTTTGGAGATTCTCTTCCCCAATTGTATGTCGGCTTTTTCTTTAGTTGGTGTTCATTAAGAAAATGTAGATTTTCTGTTAAATAAATAATTTTTGTACCCTTTAAAAGAGCTTTACGGGGTTTGAGAGACTCTGTTTCCTGAATCCTTGTGTTTTCTTTACTCGGCGTTTATTAAAATACAAATAATTTTGCTAAATAAATAATTTTTGTGTCCTTTAAAAGAGCCTTACGAAACTTCGGAGATTCTATTCCCCAATTGTATGTCGGCTTTTTCTTTAGTTGGTGTTCATTTAGAAAACTTAGATTTTGTGTTAAATAAATAATTTTTGTATCCTTTAAAAGAGTTTTACGGGGTTTTTGAGACTCTATTTCCTGAATCCTTGTGTTTTTTTTACTCGGCGTTTATTAAAATACAAATAATTTTGCTAAATAAATAATTTTTGTATACTTTAAAAGAGCCTTACGAAACTTTGGAGATTCTAGTCCCCAATTGTATGTCGGCTTTTTCTTTAGTTGGTGTTCATTAAGAAAATGTAGATTTTCTGTTAAATAAATAATTCTTGTATCCTTTAAAAGAGATTTACGGGGTTGGAGAGACTCTGTTTCCTGAATCCTCGTGTTTTTTTACTCGGCGTTTATTAAAATACAAATTATTTTGCTAAATAAATAATTTTTTTATCCTTTAAAAGAGCCTTACGAAACTTTGGAGATTCTATTCCCCAAGTGTATGTCGGCTTTTTCTTTAGTTGGTGTTCATTAAGAAAATGTAGATTTTCTGTTAAATAAATAATTCTTGTATCATTTAAAAGAGCTTTACGGGGTTTGAGAGACTCTGTGACCTGAATACTTTTGTTTTTTTTTACTCGGCGTTTATTAAAATACAAATTATTTTGCTAAATATATCATTTTTGTGTGCTTTAAAATAGCTTTACGGGGTTTGTGAGACTCTGTTTCCTGAATCCTTGTGTTTTTTTTACTCGGTGTTTATTAAAATACAAATAATTTTGCTAAAAAAATGATTTTTGTATACTTTAAAAGAGCCTTAAGAAAATTTGGAGATTCTATTCCCCAATTGTATGTCGGCTTTTTCTTTAGTTGGTTTTCATTAAGAAAATGTAGATTTTCTATTAAATAAATAATTCTTGTATGCTTTAAAAGAGCATTACGGGGTTTGTGAGACTCTGTTTCCTGAATCCTTGTGTTTTTTTTACTCGGTGTTTATTAAAATACAAATAATTTTGCTAAAAAAATAATATTTGTATACTTTCAAAGAGCCTTATGAAAATTTGGAGATTCTATTCCCCAATTGTATGTCGGCTTTTTCTTTAGTTGGTGTTCATTAAGAAAATGTAAATTTTTTATTAAATAAATAATTCTTGTATCCTTTAAAAGAGCTTTAAGGGGTTTGAGAGACTCTGTTTCCTGAATCCTTGTATTTTTTTTTACTCGGCGTTTATTAAAATACAAATTACTTTGCTAAATAAATAATTTTTGTGTCCTTTAAAAGAGCCTTACGAAACTTTGGAGATTCTATTCCCGAATTGTATGTCGGCTTTTTCTTTAGTTGGTGTTCATTAAGAAAACGTAAATTTTCTGTTAAATAAATAATTCTTGTATACTTTTAAAAGAGTATTACGGGGTTTGTGAGACTCTGTTTCCTGAATCCTTGTGTTTTATTTACTCGGCGTTTATTAAAATACAAATAATTTTGCTAAAAAAATAATATTTGTATACTTTAAAAGAGCCTTACGAAACTTTGGAGATTCTATTCCCCAATTGTATGTCGGCTTTTTCTTTAGTTGGTGTTCATTAAGAAAAGGTAGATTTTCTATTAAATAAATAATTCTTTTATCCTTTAGAAGAGTTTTAGGGGGTTTGAGAGACTCTGTTTCCTGATTCCTTGTATTTTTTTTTTACTCGGCGTTTGTTAAAATACAAATTACTTTGCTAAATAAATAATTTTTGTATCCTTTAAAAGAGCCTTACGAAACTTTGGAGATTCTATTCCCGAATTGTATGTCGGCTTTTTCTTTAGTTGGTGTTCATTAAGAAAACGTAGATTTTCTGTTAAATAAATAATTCTTTTATCCTTTAAAAGAGCTTTACAGGGTTTGAGAGACACTGTTTGATGAATCCTTGTGTTTTTTTACTCGGCGTTTATTAAAATACAATTTATATTGCTAAATAAATAATTTTTGTATCCTTTAATAGAGCCTTACGAAACTTTGGAGATTATATTCCCCAATTGTATGTCGGCTTTTTCTTTAGTTAGTGTTCATTAAGAAAACGTAGATTTTCTGTTAAATAAATATTTTTTGTATCCTTTAAAAGAGCTTTGCAGAATTTGAGAGACTCTGTTTCCTGAATCCTTATGTTTTTTTTACTCGGCGTTTATTAAAATACAAATTATTTTGCTAAATAAATAATTTTTGTATCCTTTAAAAAAGCCTTACGAAACTTTGGAGATTCTATTCCCCAATTGTATGTTTACTTTTTTTTTAGTTGGTGATCAATATGAAAACGTAGATTTTCTGTTAAATAAATAATTCTTGTATCCTTTAAAAGAGCTTTACAGGGTTTGAGAGACTCTGTTTGCTGAATCCTTGTGTTTTTTTTTTACTCGGCGTTTATTAAAATACAATTTATTTTGCTAAATAAATAATTTTTGTATCCTTTAAAAGAGCCCTACGAAACTTTGGAGATTCTATTCCCCAATTGTATGTCGGCTTTTTCTTTAGTTGGTGTTCATTAATAAAACGTAGATTTTCTGTTAAATTAATAACTCTTGTATCCTTTAGAAGAGCTTTAAGGGGTTTGAGAGACTCTGTTTCCTGAATGATTGTATTTTTTTTTACTCGGCGTTTATTAAAATACAAATTATTTTGCTAAATAAATAATTTTTGTGTCCTTTAAAAGAGCCTTACGAAACTTTGGAGACTCTATTCCCGAATTGTATGTCGGCTTTTTCTTTAGTTGGTGTTCATTAAGAAAACGTAGATTTTCTGTTAAATAAATAAATCTTGTATCCTTTAAAAGAGCTTTATGGGGTTTGTGAGACTCTTTTTCCTGAATCCTTGTGTTTTTTTTCACTCGGCGTTTATTAAAATACAAATAATTTTTCTAAATAAATAGTTTTGTGTACTTTAAAGGAGCCTTACGAAACTTTGGAGATTCTATTCCCCAATTGTATGTCGGCTTTTTTTTAGTTGGTGTTCCTTAAGAAAACGTAGATTTTCTGTTAAATAAATAATTTTTGTATCCTTTAAAAGAGCTTTGCAGAATTTGAGAGACTCTGTTTCCTGAATCCTTATGTTTTTTTTACTCGGCGTTTATTAAAATACAAATTATTTTGCTAAATAAATAATTTTTGTATCCTTTAAAAGAGCCTTACGAAACTTTGGAGATTATATTCCCCAATTGTATGTCGGCTTTTTCTTTAGTTGGTGTTCATTAAGAAAACGTAGATTTTCTGTTAAATAAATAATTTTTGTATCCTTTAAAAGAGCATTGCAGAATTTGAGAGACTCTATTTCCTGAATCCTTATTTTTTTTTACTCGGCGTTTATTAAAATACAAATTATTTTGCTAAATAAATAATTTTTGTATCCTTTAAAAAAGCCTTAAGAAACTTTGGAGATTCTATTCCCCAATTGTATGTCGATTTTTTTTTTAGTTGGTGATCAATATGAAAAAGTATATTTTATGTTAAATAAATAATTATTGTATACTTTAAAAGAGCTTTAAAGGTTTTGTGAGTATATGTTTGCTGATTACTTGTGTTTTTTTTTTACTCGGCGTTTATTAAAATAAAATTTATTTTGCTAAATAAATAATTTGTGTATCCTTTAAAAGAGCCTTACGAAACGTTGGAGATTCTATTCCCCAATTGTATGTCGGCTTTTTCTTTAGTTGGTGTTCATTAATAAAGCGTAGATTTTCTGTTAAATTAATAACTCTTGTATCCTTTAGAAGAGCTTTAAGGGGTTTGAGAGACTCTGTTTCCTGAATCCTTGTATTTTTTTTACTCGGCGTTTATTAAAATACAAATAATTTTGCTAAATAAATAATTTTGTGTACTTTAAAAGAGCCTTACGAAACTTTGGAGATTCTATTCCCCAATTGTATGTCAGCTTTTTCTTTAGTTGGAGTTCATTAAGAAAATGTAGATTTTCTGTTAAATAAATAATTCTTATATCATGCAAAAGAGCTTTACGGGGTTTTAGAGACTCTGTGTCCTGAATCCTTTTTTTTTTACTCGTTATTTATTAAAATACAAATTATTTTGCTAAATAAATAATTTTTGTGTCCTTTAAAAGAGCCTTACGAAACTTTGGAGATTCTATTCCCCAATGGTATGTCGGCTTTTTCTTTAGTTGGTGTTCATTAAGAAAACGTAGATTTTCTGTTAAATAAATAATTCTTGTATCCTTTAAAAGAGCTTTATGGGGTTTGTGAGACTCTGTTTCCTGAATCCTTGTGTTTTTTTTACTCGGCTTTTATTAAAATACAAATAATTTTGCTAAATAAACAATTTTTGTGTACTTTAAAAGAGCCTTACGAAACTTTGGAGATTCTATTCCCCAATTGTATGTCGGGTTTTTCTTTAGTTGGTGTTCATTAAGAAAAAGTAGATTTTTTGATAAATTAATAAATCTTGTATCCTTTAAAAGAGCTATACGGGGTTTGAGAGACTCTGTTTCCTGAATCCCAGTGTTTTTTTACTCGGCGTTTATTAAAATACAAATTATTTTTATAAATAAATAATTTTTGTTTCCTTTAAAAGAGCCTTAAGAAACTTTGGAGATTCTATTCCCCAATTGTATTTCGGCCTTTTCTTTAGTTGGTGTTCATTAAGAAAACGTAGATTTTCTGTTAAATTAATAACTCTTGTATCCTTTAGAAGAGCTTTACGGGGTTTGAGAGACTCTGTGTCCTGAAGCCTTGTGTTTTTTTTTTGCTCGGCGTTTATTAAAATAAAAATTATTTTGCTAAATAAATAATTTTTGTGTCCTTTAAAAAAGCCTTACGAAACTTTGGAGATTCTATTCCCCAATTGTATGTTTATTTTTTTTTTAGTTGGTGATCAATATGAAAACGTAGATTTTCTGTTAAATAAATAATTCTTGTATCCTTTAAAAGAGCTTTACAGGGTTTGAGAGACTCTGTTTGCTGAATCCTTGTGTTTTTTTTACTCGGCGTTTATGAAAATACAATTTATATTGCTAAATAAATAGTTTTTGTATCCTTTAAAAGAGCCTTACGAAACTTTGGAGATTCTATTCCCCAATTGTATGTCGGCTTTTTCTTTAGTTGGTGTTCATTAATAAAACGTAGATTTTATGTTAAATTAATAACTCTTGTATCCTTTAAAAGAGCTTTAAGGGGTTTGAGAGACTCTGTTTTCTGAATCCTCATGTTTTTTTTACTCGGCGTTTATTAAAATACAAATTATTTTGCTAAATAAATAATTTTTGTATCCTTTAAAAGAGCCTTACGAAACTTTGGAGATTATATTCCCCAAGTGTATGTCGGCTTTTTCTTTAGTTGGTGTTCATTAAGAAAATGTAGATTTTCTGTTAAATAAATAATTTTTGTATCCTTTAAAAGAGCTTTACGGGGTTTGTGAGACTCTGTTTCCTGAATCCTTGTGTTTTTTTTACTCGGTGTTTATTAAAATACAAATAATTTTGCTAAACAAATAATATTTGTATACTTTAAAAGAGCCTTACGAAACTTTGGAGATTCTATTCCCCAATTGTATGTCGGCTTTTTCTTTAGTTGGTGTTCATTAAGAAAATGTAGATTTTCTGTTAAATAAATAATTCTTTGTATCCTTTAAAAGAGCTTTACGGGGTTTGAGAGACTCTGTTTCCTGAATCCTTGTATGTTTTTTTACTCGGCGTTTATTAAAATACAAATTATTTTGCTAAATAAATAATTTTTGTATCCTTTAAAAGAGCCTTACGAAACTTTGGAGACTCTATTCCCGAATTGTATGTCGGCTTTTTCTTTAGTTGGTGTTCATTAAGAAAACGTAGATTTTCTGTTAAATAAATAATTCTTGTATCCTTTAAAAGAGCATTACGGGGTTTGTGAGACTCTGTTTCCTGAATCCTTGTATTTTTTTACTCGGCGTTTATTAAAATACAAATAATTTTGCTAAAAAAATAATTTTTGTATATTTTAAAAGAGCCTTACGAAACTTTGGAGATTCTATTCCCCAATTGTATGTCGGCTTTTTCTTTAGTTGGTGTTCATTAAGAAAATGTAGATTTTCTGTTAAATAAATAATTCTTGTATCCTTTAAAAGAGCTTTAGGGGGTTTGAGAGACTCTGTTTCCTGATTCTTTGTATTTTTTTTTACTCGGCGTTTATTAAAATACAAATAACTTTGCTAAATAAATAATTTTTGTGTCCTTTAAAAGAGCCTTACGAAACTTTGGAGATTCTATTCCCGAATGGTATGTCGGCTTTTTCTTTAGTTGGTGTTCAGTAAGAAAACGTAGATTTTCGGTTAAATAAATAATTCGTGTATCCTTTAAAAGAGCATTACGGGGTTTGTGAGACTCTGTTTCCTGAATCCTTGTGTTTTTTTTTTACTCGGCGTTTATTAAAATAAAAATAATTTTGATAAATAAACAATTTTGTGTACCTTAAAAGAGCCTTACGAAACTTTGGAGATTCTATTCCCCAATTGTATGTCGGCTTTTTCTTTAGTTGGAGTTCATTAAGAAAATGTAGATTTTCTGTTAAATAAATAATTCTTATATCATGCAAAAGAGCTTTACGGGGTTTTAGAGACTCTGTGTCCTGAATCCTTGTGTTTTTTTTACTCGTTATTTATTAAAATACAAATTATTTTGCTAAATAAATAATTTTTGTGTCCTTTAAAAGAGCCTTACGAAACTTTGGAGATTCTATTCCCCAATGGTATGTCGGCTTTTTCTTTAGTTGGTGTTCATTAAGAAAACGTAGATTTTCTGTTAAATAAATAATTCTTGTATCCTTTAAAAGAGCTTTACGGGGTTTGTGAGACTCTGTTTCCTGAATCCTTGTGTTTTTTTTACTGGGCGTTTATTAAAATACAAATAATTTTGCTAAATAAACGATTTTTGTATACTTTAAAAGAGCCTTACGAAACTTTGGAGATTCTATTCCCCAATTGTATGTCGGCTTTTTCTTTAGTTGGTTTTCATTAAGAAAATGTAGATTTTCTATTAAATAAATAATTCTTGTATCCTTTAAAAGAGCTTTAAGGGGTTTGAGAGACTCTGTTTCCTGAATCCTAGTGTTTTTTTACTCGGCGTTTATTAAAATACAAATTATTTTGCTAAATAAATAATTTTTGTATCCTTTAAAAGAGCCTTACGAAACTTTGGAGATTCTATTCCCCAATTGTATGTCGGCTTTTCCTTTAGTTGGTGTTCATTAAGAAAACGTAGATTTTCTGTTAAATTAATAACTCTTGTATCCTTTAGAAGAGCTTTACGGGGTTTTAGAGACTCTGTGTCCTGAATCCTTGTGTTTTTTTTACTCGTTATTTATTAAAATACAAATTATTTTGCTAAATAAATAATTTTTGTGTCCTTTAAAAGAGCCTTACGAAACTTTGGAGATTCTATTCCCCAATGGTATGTCGGCTTTTTCTTTAGTTGGTGTTCATTAAGAAAACGTAGATTTTCTGTTAAATAAATAATTCTTGTATCCTTTAAAAGAGCTTTACGGGGTTTGTGAGACTCTGTTTCCTGACTCCTTGTGTTTTTTTTACTGGGCTTTTATTAAAATACAAATAATTTTGCTAAATAAATAATTTTTGTATACTTTAAAAGAGCCTTACGAAACTTTGGAGATTCTATTCCCCAATTGTATGTCGGCTTTTTCTTTAGTTGGTGTTCATTAAGAAAAAGTAGATTTTTTGTTAAATAAATAATTGTTGTATCCTTTAAAAGAGATCTAAGGGGTTGGAGAGACTCTGTTTCCTGAATCCCAGTGTTTTTTTACTCGGCGTTTATTAAAATACAAATTATTTTGCTAAATAAATAATTTTTGTATCCTTTAAAAGAGCCTTACGAAACTTTGGAGATTCTATTCCCCAATTGTATGTCGGCTTTTCCTTTAGTTGGTGTTCATTAAGAAAACGTAGATTTTCTGTTAAATTAATAACTCTTGTATCCTTTAGAAGAGCTTTACGGGGTTTGAGAGACTCTGTGTCCTGAATCCTTGTTTTTTTTTTGTTCGGCGTTTATTAAAATAAAAATTATTTTGCTAAATAAATAATTTTTGTGTCCTTTAAAAGAGCCTTGCGAAACTTTGGAGATTCTATTCCCCAATTGTATGTCGGCTTTTTCTTTAGTTGGTGTTCTTTAAGAAAACGTAGATTTTCTGTTAAATAAATAATTCTTGTATCCTTTAAAAGAGCTTTACGGGGTTTGTGAGACTCTGTTTCCTGAATCCTTGTGTTTTTTTACTCGGTGTTTATTAAAATACAAATAATTTTGCTAAAAAAAAATAATTTTTGTATACTTTAAAAGAGCCTTACGAAACTTTGGAGATTCTATTCCCCAATTGTATGTCGGCTTTTTCTTTAGTTGGTGTTCATTAAGAAAATGTAGATTTTCTGTTAAATAAATAATTGTTGTATCCTTTAAAAGAGCTTTACGGGGTTTGAGAGACTCTGTTTCCTGAATCCCTGTGTTTTTTTTACTCGGCGTTTATTAAAATACAAATAATTTTGCTAAATAAATAATTTTTGTGTCCTTTAAAAGAGCCTTACGAAACTTCGGAGATTCTATTCCCCAATTGTATGTCGGCTTTTTCTTTAGTTGGTGTTCATTTAGAAAACTTAGATTTTTTGTTAAATAAATAATTCTTGTATCCTTTAAAAGAGCTTTACGGGGTTTGAGAGACTCTGTTTCCTGAATCATCGTGTTTTTTTACTCGGCGTTTATTAAAATACAAATTATTTTGCTAAATAAATAATTTTTGTATCCTTTAAAAGAGCCTTACGAAACTTTGGAGATTCTATTCCCCAAGTGTATGTCGGCTTTTTCTTTAGTTGGTGTTCATTAAGAAAATGTAGATTTTCTGTTAAATAAATAATTCTTGTATCATTTAAAAGAGCTTTACGGGGTTTGAGAGACTCTGTGACCTGAATACTTTTGTTTTTTTTTACTCGGCGTTTATTAAAATACAAATTATTTTGCTAAATATATAATTTTTGTGTGCTTTAAAAGAGCTTTACGGGGTTTGTGAGACTCTGTTTTCTGAATCCTTGTGTTTTTTTTTACTCGGTGTTTATTAAAATACAAATAATTTTGCTAAAAAAATGATTTTTGTATACTTTAAAAGAGCCTTACGAAACTTTGGAGATTCTATTCCCCAATTGTATGTCGGCTTTTTCTTTAGTTGGTTTTCATTAAGAAAATGTAGATTTTCTGTTAAATAAATAATTTTTGTATCCTTTAAAAGAGCTTTACGGGGTTTGAGAGACTCTGTTTCCTGAATCCTTGTGTATTTTTTACTCGGCGTTTATTAAAATACAAATTATTTTGCTAAATAAATAATTTTTGTGTCCTTTAAAAGAGCCTTACGTAACTTTGGAGATTCTATTCCCCAATTGTATGTCGGCTTTTTCTTTAGTTGGTGTTCATTAAGAAAACGTAGATTTTCTGTTAAATAAATAATTCTTGTATCCTTTAAAAATAGCTTTACGGGGTTTTTGAGACTCTATTTCCTGAATCCTTGTGTTTTTTTACTCGGTGGTTATTAAAATACAAATAATTTTGCTAAATAAATAATTTTTGTATACTTTAAAAGAGCCTTACGAAACTTTGGAGATTCTATTCCCCAATTGTATGTCGGCTTTTTCTTTAGTTGGAGTTCATTAAGAAAACATAGATTTTCTGTTAAATAAATAATTCTTGTATCATTCAAAAGAGCTTTACGGGGTTTTAGAGACTCTGTGTCCTGAATCCTTGTGTTTTTTTTACTCGGCGTTTATTAAAATACAAATTATTTTGCTAAATAAATAATTTTTGTGTCCTTTAAAAGAGCCTTACGAAACTTAGGAGATTCTATTCCCCAATTGTATGTCGGCTTTTTCTTTAGTTGGTGTTCATTAAGAAAATTTAGATTTTCTGTTAAATAAATAATTCTTGTATCCATTAAAAAAGCTTTACGGGGTTTGAGAGACTCTGTTTCCTGAATCCTCGTGTTTTTTTACTCGGTGTTTATTAAAATACAAATTATTTTGCTAAATATATAATTTTTGTGTCCTTTAAAAGAGCCTTACGAAACTTTGGAGATTTTATTCCCCAATTGTATGTCGGCTTTTTCTTTAGTTGGTGTTCATTAAGAAAACATAGATTTACTGTTAAATAAATAATTCTTGTATCCTCTAAAATAGCTTTACGGGGTTTGTGAGACTCTGTTTCCTGAATCCTTGTGTTTTTTTTACTCGGCGTTTATTAAAATACAATAATTTTGCTAAATAAATAATTTTTTTTTACTTTAAAAGAGCCTTACGAAACTTTGGAGATTATATTCCCCAATTGTGTGTCGGCTTTTTCTTTAGTTGGTGTTCATTAAGAAAACGTAGATTTTCTGTTAAATTAATAACTCTTGTATCCTTTAGAAGAGCTTTACGGGGTTTGAGAGACTCTGTGTCCTGAAGCCTTGTGTTTTTTTTTTCTCGGCGTTTATTAAAATAAAAATTATTTTGCTAAATAAATAATTTTTGTGTCCTTTAAAAAAGCCTTACGAAACTTTGGAGATTCTATTCCCCAATTGTATGTTTACTTTTTTTTTTAGTTGGTGATCAATATGAAAACGTAGATTTTCTGTTAAATAAATAATTCTTGTATCCTTTAAAAGAGCTTTACAGGGTTTGAGAGACTCTGTTTGCTGAATCCTTGTGTTTTTTTTAATCGGCGTTTATTAAAATACAATTTATTTTGCTAAATAAATAATTTTTGTATCCTTTAAAATAGCCTTACGAAACGTTGGAGATTCTATTCCCCAATTGTATGTCGGCTTTTTCTTTAGTTGGTGTTCATTAATAAAACGTAGATTTTCTGTTAAATTAATAACTCTTGTATCCTTTAGAAGAGCTTTAAGGGGTTTGAGAGACTCTGTTTCCTGAATCCTTGTATTTTTTTTTACTCGGCGTTTATTAAAATACAAATAATTTTGCTAAATAAATAATTTTTGTATACTTTAAAAGAGCCTTACGAAACTTTGGAGATTCTATTCCCCAATTGTATGTCGGCTTTTTCTTTAGTTGGTGTTCATTAAGAAAATGTAGATTTTCTGTTAAATAAATGATTCTTGTATCCTTTAAAAGAGATTTACGGGGTTGGAGAGACTCTGTTTCCTGAATCCTCGTGTTTTTTTACTCGGTGTTTATTAAAATACAAATTATTTTGCTAAATAAATAATTTTTGTATCCTTTAAAAGAGCCTTACGAAACTTTGGAGATTCTATTCCCCAAGTGTATGTCGGCTTTTTCTTTAGTTGGTGTTCATTAAGAAAATGTAGATTTTCTGTTAAATAAATAATTCTTGTATCATTTAAAAGAGCTTTACGGGGTTTGAGAGACTCTGTGACCTGAATACTTTTGCTTTTTTTACTCGGCGTTTATTAAAATACAAATTATTTTGCTAAATATATCATTTTTGTGTGCTTTAAAAGAGCTTTACGGGGTTTGTGAGACTCTGTTTCCTGAATCCTTGTGTTTTTTTTACTCGGCGTTTATTAAAATACAAATAATTTTGCTAAAAAAATGATTTTTTTATACTTTAAAAGAGCCTTACGAAACTTTGGAGATTCTATTCCCCAATTGTATGTCGGCTTTTTCTTTAGTTGGTTTTCATTAAGAAAATGTAGATTTTCTATTAAATAAATAATTCTTGTATCCTTTAAAAGAGCATTAAGGGGTTTGAGAGACTCTGTTTCCTGAATCCTTGTGTTTTTTTTACTCGGTGTTTATTGAAAAACAAATAATATTTGTATACTTTAAAAGAGCCTTATGAAAATTTGGAGATTCTATTCCCCAATTGTATGTCGGCTTTTTCTTTAGTTGGTGTTCATTAAGAAAATGTAGATTTTCTATTAAATAAATAATTCTTGTATCCTTTAAAAGAGCTTTAAGGGGTTTGAGAGACTCTGTTTTCTGAATCCTCGTATTTTTTTTTTACTCGGCGTTTATTAAAATACAAATTATTTTGCTAAATAAATAATTTTTGTTTCCTTTAAAAGAGCCTTACGAAACTTTGGAGATTCTATTCCCGAATTGTATGTCGGCTTTTTCTTTAGTTGGTGTTCATTAAGAAAACGTAGATTTTCTGTTAAATAAATAATTCTTGTATCCTTTAAAAGAGCATTACGGGGTTTGTGAGACTCTGTTTCCTGAATCCTTGTTTTTTTTTTACTCGGCGTTTATTAAAATACAAATAATTTTGCTAAAAAAATAATATTTGTATACTTTAAAAGAGCCTTACGAAACTTTGGAGATTCTATTCCCCAATTGTATGTCGGCTTTTTCTTTAGTTGGTGTTCATTAAGAAAATGTAGATTTTCTGTTAAATAAATAATTCTTGTATCCTTTAGAAGAGCTTTAAGGGGTTTGAGAGACTCTGTTTCCTGAATCGTTGTTTTTTTTTTTACTCGGCGTTTGTTAAAATACAAATTATTTTGCTAAATAAATAATTTTTGTATCCTTTAAAAGAGCCTTACGAAACTTTGGAGATTCTATTCCCGAATTGTATGTCGGCTTTTTCTTTAGTTGGTGTTCATTAAGAAAACGTAGATTTTCTGTTAAATAAATAATTCTTGTATCCTTTAAAAGAGCTTTACAGGGTTTGAGAGACTCTGTTTGCTGAATCCTTGTGTTTTTTTTACTCGGCGTTTATTAAAATACAATTTATTTTGCTAAATAAATAATTTTTGTGTCCTTTAAAAGAGCCTTACGAAACTTTGGAGATTATATTCCCCAATTGTATGTCGGCTTTTTATTTAGTTATTGTTCCTTAAGAAAACGTAGATTTTCTGTTAAATAAATTTTTTTTGTATCCTTTAAAAGAGCTTTGCAGAATTTGAGAGACTCTGTTTCCTGAATCCTTATGTTTTTTTTACTCGGCGTTTATTAAAATACAAATTATTTTGCTAAATAAATAATTTTTGTATCCTTTAAAAAAGCCTTACGAAACTTTGGAGATTCTATTCCCCAATTGTATGTTTACTTTTTTTTTAGTTGGTGATCAATATGAAAACGTAGATTTTCTGTTAAATAAATAATTCTTGTATCCTTTAAAAGAGCTTTACAGGGTTTGAGAGACTCTGTTTGCTGAATCCTTGTGTTTTTTTTTTACTCGGCGTTTATTAAAATACAATTTATTTTGCTAAATAAATAATTTTTGTATCCTTTAAAAGAGCCTTACGAAACTTTGGAGATTCTATTCCCCAATTGTATGTCGGCCTTTTCTTTAGTTGGTGTTCATTAATAAAACGTAGATTTTCTGTTAAATTAATAACTCTTGTATCCTTTAGAAGAGCTTTAAGGGGTTTGAGAGACTCTGTTTCCTGAATGATTGTATTTTTTTTTACTCGGCGTTTATTAAAATACAAATTATTTTGCTAAATAAATAATTTTTGTGTCCTTTAAAAGAGCCTTACGAAACTTTGGAGACTCTATTCCCGAATTGTATGTCGGCTTTTTCTTTAGTTGGTGTTCATTAAGAAAACGTAGATTTTCTGTTAAATAAATAAATCTTGTATCCTTTAAAAGAGCTTTATGGGGTTTGTGAGACTCTTTTTCCTGAATCCTTGTGTTTTTTTTCACTCGGCGTTTATTAAAATACAAATAATTTTTCTAAATAAATAATTTTGTGTACTTTAAAGGAGCCTTACGAAACTTTGGAGATTCTATTCCCCAATTGTATGTCGGCTTTTTTTTAGTTGGTGTTCCTTAAGAAAACGTAGATTTTCTGTTAAATAAATAATTTTTGTATCCTTTAAAAGAGCTTCGCAGAATTTGAGAGACTCTGTTTCCTGAATCCTTATGTTTTTTTTACTCGGTGTTTATTAAAATACAAATTATTTTGCTAAATAAATAATTTTTGTATCCTTTAAAATAGCCTTACGAAACTTTGGAGATTCTATTCCCCAATTGTATGTCGGCTTTTTCTTTAGTTGGTGTTCATTAAGAAAACGTAGATTATCTGTTAAATAAATAATTTTTGTATCCTTTAAAAGAGCATTGCAGAATTTGAGAGACTCTATTTCCTGAATCCTTATTTTTTTTTACTCGGCGTTTATTAAAATAAAAATTTTTTTGCTAAATAAATAGTTTTTGTATCCTTTAAAAAAGCCTTATGAAACTTTGGAGATTCTATTCCCCAATTGTATGTCGACTTTTTTTTTTATTTGGTGTTAAAAATTAAAACGTATATTTTATTTTAAATAAATAATTCTTGTATACTTTAAAATAGATTTAAAGGTTTTGAGAGTATCTGTTTGCTGAATACTTGTTGTTTTTTTTTACTCGGCGTTTATTAAAATACAATTTATTTTGCTAAATAAATAATTTGTGTATCCTTTAAAATAGCCTTACGAAACGTTGGAGATTCTATTCCCCAATTGTATGTCGGCTTTTTCTTTAGTTGGTGTTCATTAATAAAACGTAGATTTTCTGTTAAATTAATAAATCTTGTATCCTTTAGAAGAGCTTTAAGGGGTTTGAGAGACTCTGTTTCCTGAATCCTTGTGTTTTTTTTTACTCGGCGTTTATTAAAATACAAATAATTTTTCTAAATAAATAATTTTGTGTACTTTAAAAGAGCCTTACGAAACTTTGGAGATTCTATTCCCC
Organism: Artemia sp. Qi Xiang Cuo; assembly: GCF_049724085.1. Lineage (NCBI taxonomy): Eukaryota > Metazoa > Arthropoda > Branchiopoda > Anostraca > Artemiidae > Artemia > Artemia sp. Qi Xiang Cuo. Next base: position 89,826,610 of record NC_142797.1, read on the forward strand.
AATTGTATGTCGGCTTTTTCTTTAGTTGGAGTTCATTAAGAAAATGTAGATTTTCTGTTAAATAAATAATTCTTATATCATGCAAAAGAGCTTTACGGGGTTTTAGAGACTCTGTGTCCTGAATCCTTTTTTTTTACTCGTTATTTATTAAAATACAAATTATTTTGCTAAATAAATAATTTTTGTGTCCTTTAAAAGAGCCTCACGAAACTTTGGAGATTCTATTCCCCAATGGTATGTCGGCTTTTTCTTTAGTTGGTGTTCATTAAGAAAACGTAGATTTTCTGTTAAATAAATAATTCGTGTATCCTTTAAAAGAGCTTTACGGGGTTTGTGAGACTCTGTTTCCTGAATCCTTGTGGGTTTTTTTACTCGGCTTTTATTAAAATACAAATAATTTTGCTAAATAAACAATTTTTGTGTACTTTAAAAGAGCCTTACGAAACTTTGGAGATTCTATTCCCCAATTGTATGTCGGCTTTTTCTTTAGTTGGTGTTCATTAAGAAAACGTAGATTTTTTGTTAAATAAATAATTCTTGTATCCTTTAAAAGAGCTCTACGGGGTTTGAGAGACTCTGTTTCCTGAATCCCAGTGTTTTTTTACTCGGCGTTTATTAAAATACAAATTATTTTGCTAAATAAATAATTTTTGTATCCTTTAAAAGAGCCTTACGAAACTTTGGAGATTCTATTCCCCAATTGTATTTCGGCTTTTTATTTAGTTGGTGTTCATTAAGAAAACGTAGATTTTCTGTTAAATTAATAACTCTTGTATCCTTTAAAAGAGCTTTACGGGGTTTGAGAGACTCTGTGTCCTGAAGCCTTGTGTTTTTTTTTGCTCGGCGTTTATTAAAATAAAAATTATTTTGCTAAATAAATAATTTTTGTGTCCTTTAAAAGAGCCTTGCGAAACTTTGGAGATTCTATTCCCCAATTGTATGTTTACTTTTTTTTTAGTTGGTGATCAATATGAAAACGTAGATTTTCTGTTAAATAAATAATTCTTGTATCCTTTAAAAGAGCTTTACAGGGTTTGAGAGACTCTGTTTGCTGAATCCTTGTGTTTTTTTTACTCGGCGTTTATTAAAATACAATTTATTTTGCTAAATAAATAATTTTTGTATCCTTTAAAAGAGCCTTACGAAACGTTGGAGATTCAATTCCCCAATTGTATGTCGGCTTTTTCTTTAGTTGGTGTTCATTAATAAAACGTAGATTTTCTGTTAAATTAATAACTCTTGTATCCTTTAGAAGAGCTTTAAGGGGTTTGAGAGACTCTGTTTCCTGAATCCTTGTATTTTTTTTTACTCGGCGTTTATTAAAATACAAATAATTTTGCTAAATAAATAATTTTTGTATACTTTAAAAGAGCCTTACGAAACTTTGGAGATTCTATTCCCCAATTGTATGTCGGCTTTTTCTTTAGTTGGTGTTCATTAAGAAAATGTAGATTTTCTGTTAAATAAATGATTCTTGTATCCTTTAAAAGAGCTTTACGGGGTTGGAGAGACTCTGTGTCCTGAATCCTCGTGTTTTGTTTACTCGGTGTTTATTAAAATACAAATTATTTTGCTAAATAAATAATTTTTGTATCCTTTAAAAGAGCCTTACGAAACTTTGGAGATTCTATTCCCCAAGTGTATGTCGGCTTTTTCTTTAGTTGGTGTTCATTAAGAAAATGTAGATTTTCTGTTAAATAAATAATTCTTGTATCATTTAAAAGAGCTTTACGGGGTTTGAGAGACTCTGTGACCTGAATACTTTTGCTTTTTTTACTCGGCGTTTATTAAAATACAAATTATTTTGCTAAATATATAATTTTTGTGTGCTTTAAAAGAGCTTTACGGGGTTTGTGAGACTCTGTTTCCTGAATCCTTGTGTTTTTTTTACTCGGTGTTTATTAAAATACAAATAATTTTGCTAAAAAAATAATATTTGTATACTTTAAAAGAGCCTTACGAAACTTTGGAGATTCCATTCCCCAATTGTATGTCGGCTTTTTCTTTAGTTGGTGTTCATTTAGAAAATTTAGTTTTTTTGTTAAATAAATAATTCTTGTATCCTTTAAAAGAGCATTAAGGGGTTTGAGAGACTCTGTTTCCTGAATCCTTGTGTTTTTTTTACTCGGTGTTTATTAAAATACAAATAATTTTGCTAAACAAATAATATTTGTATACTTTAAAAGAGCCTTATGAAAATTTGGAGATTCTATTCCCCAATTGTATGTCGGCTTTTTATTTAGTTGGTGTTCATTAAAAAAATGTAAATTTTTTATTAAATAAATAATTCTTGTATCCTTTAAAAGAGCTTTAGGGGGTTTGAGAGACTCTGTTTTCTGAATCCTTGTATTTTTTTTTTACTCGTCGTTTATTAAAATACAAATTACTTTGCTAAATAAATAATTTTTGTGTCCTTTAAAAGAGCCTTACGAAACTTTGGAGATTCTATTCCCGAATTGTATGTCGGCTTTTTCTTTAGTTGGTGTTCATTAAGAAAAAGTAGATTTTCTGTTAAATAAATAATTCTTGTATCCCTTAAAAGAGCATTACGGGGTTTGTGAGACTCTGTTTCCTGAATCCTTGTGTTTTTTTTACTCGGCGTTTATTAAAATACAAATAATTTTGCTAAAAAAATAATATTTGTATACTTTAAAAGAGCCTTACGAAACTTTGGAGATTCTTTTCCCCAATTGTATGTCGGCTTTTTCTTTAGTTGGTGTTCATTAAGAAAATGTAGATTTTCTATTAAATAAATAATTCTTGTATCCTTTAAAAGAGCTTTAAGGGGTTTGAGGGACTCTGTTTCCTGAATCCTTGTATTTTTTTTTACTCGGCGTTTATTAAAATACAAATTATTTTTCTAAATAAATAATTTTTGTGTCCTTTAAAAGAGCCTTACGAAACTTTGGAGACTCTATTCCCGAATTGTATGTCGGCTTTTTCTTTAGTTGGTGTTCATTAAGAAAACGTAGATTTTCTGTTAAATAAATAATTCTTGTATCCTTTAAAAGAGCTTTACAGGGTTTGAGAGACACTGTTTGCTGAATCCTTGTGTTTTTTTTACTCGGCGTTTATTAAAATACAATTTATATTGCTAAATAAATAATTTTTGTATCCTTTAAAATAGCCTTACGAAACTTTGGAGATTCTATTCCCCAATTGTATGTCGGCTTTTTCTTTAGTTGGTGTTCATTAAGAAAACGTAGATTTTCTGTTAAATAAATAATTTTTGTATCATTTAAAAGAGCTTTGCAGAATTTGAGAGACTCTGTTTCCTGAATCCTTATGTTTTTTTTACTCGGCGTTTATTAAAATACAAATTATTTTGCTAAATAAATAATTTTTGTATCCTTTAAAAAAGCCTTACGAAACTTTGGAGATTCTATTCCCCAATTGTATGTTTACTTTTTTTTTAGTTGGTGATCAATATGAAAACGTAGATTTTCTGTTAAATAAATAATTCTTGTATCCTTTAAAAGAGCTTTACAGTGTTTGAGAGACTCTGTTTGCTGAATCCTTGTGTTTTTTTTTTACTCGGCGTTTATTAAAATACAATTTATTTTGCTAAATAAATAATTTTTGTATCCTTTAAAAGAGCCTTAAGAAACTTTGGAGATTCTATTCCCCAATTGTATGTCGGCCTTTTATTTAGTTGGTGTTCATTAATAAAACGTAGATTTTCTGTTAAATTAATAACTCTTGTATCCTTTAGAAGAGCTTTAAGGGGTTTGAGAGACTCTGTTTCCTGAATGATTGTATTTTTTTTTACTCGGCGTTTGTTAAAATACAAATTATTTTGCTAAATAAATAATTTTTGTGTCCTTTAAAAGAGCCTTACGAAACTTTGGAGACTCTATTCCCGAATTGTATGTCGGCTTTTTCTTTAGTTGGTGTTCATTAAGAAAACGTAGATTTTCTGTAAAATAAATAAATCTTGTATCCTTTAAAAGAGCTTTATGGGGTTTGTGAGACTCTTTTTCCTGAATCCTTGTGTTTTTTTTTACTCGGCGTTTATTAAAATACAAATAATTTTTCTAAATAAATAGTTTTGTGTACTTTAAAGGAGCCTTACGAAACTTTGGAGATTCTATTCCCCAATTGTATGTCGGCTTTTTTTTAGTTGGTGTTCCTTAAGAAAACGTAGATTTTCTGTTAAATAAATAATTTTTGTATCCTTTAAAAGAGCTTTGCAGAATTTGAGAGACTCTGTTTCCTGAATCCTTATGTTTTTTTTACTCGGCGTTTATTAAAATACAAATTATTTTGCTAAATAAATAATTTTTGTATCCTTTAAAAGAGCCTTACGAAACTTTGGAGATTATATTCCCCAATTGTATGTCGGCTTTTTCTTTAGTTGGTGTTCATTAAGAAAACGTAGATTATCTGTTAAATAAATAATTTTTGTATCCTTTAAAAGAGCATTGCAGAATTTGAGAGACTCTATTTCCTGAATCCTTATTTTTTTTTACTCGGCGTTTATTAAAATACAAATTATTTTGCTAAATAAATAATTTTTGTATCCTTTAAAAAAGCCTTATGAAACTTTGGAGATTCTATTCCCCAATTGTATGTCGATTTTTTTTTAGTTGGTGATCAATATGAAAACGTAGATTTTCTGTTAAATAAATAATTCTTGTATCCTTTAAAAGAGCTTTAAAGGGTTTGAGAGTCTCTGTTTGCTGAATCCTTGTGTTTTTTTTTACTCGGCGTTTATTAAAATACAATTTATTTTGCTAAATAAATAATTTGTGTATCCTTTAAAAGAGCCTTACGAAACGTTGGAGATTCTATTCCCCAATTGTATGTCGGCTTTTTCTTTAGTTGGTGTTCATTAATAAAAAGTAGATTTTCTGTTAAATAAATAAATCTTGTATCCTTTAGAAGAGCTTTAAGGGGTTTGAGAGACTCTGTTTCCTGAATCATTGTATTTTTTTTTACTCGTCGTTTATTAAAATAAAAATAATTTTTCTAAATAAATAATTTTGTGTACTTTAAAAGAGCCTTACGAAACTTTGGAGATTCTATTCCCCAATTGTATGTCGGCTTTTTCTTTAGTTGGAGTTCATTAAGAAAATGCAGATTTTCTGTTAAATAAATAATTCTTATATCATGCAAAAGAGCTTTACGGGGTTTTAGAGACTCTGTGTCCTGAATCCTTTTTTTTTTACTCGTTATTTATTAAAATACAAATTATTTTGCTAAATAAATAATTTTTGTGTCCTTTAAAAGAGCCTTACGAAACTTTGGAGATTCTATTCCCCAATGGTATGTCGGCTTTTTCTTTAGTTGGTGTTCATTAAGAAAACGTAGATTTTATGTTAAATAAATAATTCTTGTATCCTTTAAAAGAGCTTTACGGGGTTTGTGAGACTCTGTTTCCTGAATCCTTGTGTTTTTTTTACTCGGCTTTTATTAAAATACAAATAATTTTGCTAAATAAACAATTTTTGTGTACTTTAAAAGAGCCTTACGAAACTTTGGAGATTCTATTCCCCAATTGTATGTCGGCTTTTTCTTTAGTTGGTGTTCATTAAGAAAATGTAGATTTTTTGTTAAATAAATAATTCTTGTATCCTTTAAAAGAGCTCTACGGGGTTTGAGAGACTCTGTTTCCTGAATCCCAGTGTTTTTTTACTCGGCGTTTATTAAAATACAAATTATTTTTATAAATAAATAATTTTTGTATACTTTAAAATAGCCTTAAGAAACTTTGGAGATTCTATTCCCCAATTGTCTTTCGGCCTTTTCTTTAGTTGGTGTTCATTAATAAAAAGTAGATTTTCTGTTAAATTAATAATTCTTGTATCCTTTATAAGAGCTTTACGGGGTTTGAGAGACTCTGTTTCCTGAATCCTTGTGTTTTTTTTTGCTCGGCGTTTATTAAAATAAAAATTATTTTGCTAAATAAATAATTTTTGTTTCCTTTAAAAGAGCCTTGCGAAACTTTGGAGATTCTATTCCCCAATTGTATGTTTACTTTTTTTTTTAGTTGGTGATCAATATGAAAACGTAGATTTTCTGTTAAATAAATAATTCTTGTATCCTTTAAAAGAGCTTTACAGGGTTTGAGAGACTCTGTTTGCTGAATCCTTGTGTTTTTTTTACTCGGCGTTTATTAAAATACAATTTATTTTGCTAAATAAATAATTTTTGTATCCTTTAAAAGAGCCTTACGAAACTTTGGAGATTCTATTCCCCAATTGTATGTCGGCTTTTTCTTTAGTTGGTGTTCATTAATAAAACGTAGATTTTCTGTTAAATTAATAACTCTTGTATCCTTTAGAAGAGCTTTAAGGGGTTTGAGAGACTCTGTTTCCTGAATCCTTTTATTTTTTTTTACTCGGCGTTTATTAAAATACAAATTATTTTGCTAAATAAATAATTTTTGTATCCTTTAAAAGAGCCTTACGAAACTTTGGAGACTCTATTCCCGAATTGTATGTCGGCTTTTTCTTTAGTTGGTGTTTATTAAGAAAATGTAGATTTTCTGTTAAATAAATAATTCTTGTATCCTTTAAAAGAGCATTACGGGGTTTGTGAGACTCTGTTTCCTGAATCCTTGTGTTTTTTTTACTCGGCGTTTATTAAAATACAAATAATTTTGCTAAATAAATAATTTTGTGTACTTTAAAAGAGCCTTACGAAACTTTGGAGATTTTATTCCCCAATTGTATGTCGGCTTTTTCTTTAGTTGGTGTTCCTTAAGAAAACGTAGATTTTCTGTTAAATAAATAATTTTTGTATCCTTTAAAAGAGCTTTGCAGAATTTGAGAGACTCTGTTTCCTGAATCCTTATGTTTTTTTACTCGGCGTTTATTAAAATACAAATTATTTTGCTAAATAAATAATTTTTGTATCCTTTAAAAGAGCCTTACGAAACTTTGGAGATTTTATTCCCCAATTGTATGTCGGCTTTTTCTTTAGTTGGTGTTCATTAAGAAAACGTAGATTTTCTGTTAAATAAATAATTTTTGTATCCTTTAAAAGAGCTTTGCAGAATTTGAGAGACTCTGTTTCCTGAATCCTTATGTTTTTTTTACTCGGCGTTTATTAAAATACAAATTTTTTTGCTAAATAAATAATTTTTTTATCCTTCAAAAGAGCCTTATGAAACTTTGGAGATTATATTCCCCAATTGTATGTCGACTTTTTTTTTTAGTTGGTGTTCAATATGAAAACGTAGATTTTCTGTTAAATAAATAATTCTTGTATCCTTTAAAAGAGCTTTACAGGATTTGAGAGACTCTGTTTGCTGAATCCTTGTGTTTTTTTTACTCGGCGTTTATTAAAATACAATTTATTTTGCTAAATAAATAATTTTTGTATCCTTTAAAAGAGCCTTACGAAACGTTGGAGATTCAATTCCCCAATTGTATGTCGGCTTTTTCTTTACTTGGTGTTCATTAATAAAACGTAGATTTTCTGTTAAATTAATAACTCTTGTATCCTTTAGAAGAGCTTTAAGGGGTTTGAGAGACTCTGTTTCCTGAATCCTTGTATTTTTTTTTACTCGGCGTTTGTTAAAATACAAATTATTTTGCTAAATAAATAATTTTTGTGTCCTTTAAAAGAGCCTTACGAAACTTTGGAGACTCTATTCCCGAATTGTATGTCGGCTTTTTCTTTAGTTGGTGTTCATTAAGAAAACGTAGATTTTCTGTTAAATAAATAATTCTTGTATCCTTTAAAAGAGCTTTATTGGGTTTGTGAGACTCTGTTTCCTGAATCCTTGTGTTTTTTTTACTCGGCGTTTATTAAAATACAAATAATTTTGCTAAATAAATAATTTTGTGTACCTTAAAAGAGCCTTACGAAACTTTGGAGATTCTATTCCCCAATTGTATGTCAGCTTTTTCTTTTGTTGGAGTTCATTAAGAAAATGTAGATTTTCTGTTAAATAAATAATTCTTATATCATGCAAAAGAGCTTTACGGGGTTTTAGAGACTCTGTGTCCTGAATCCTTTTTTTTTACTCGTTATTTATTAAAATACAAATTATTTTGCTAAATAAATAATTTTTCTGTCCTTTAAAAGACCCTTACGAAACTTTGGAGATTCTATTCCCCAATGGTATGTCGGCTTTTTCTTTAGTTGGTGTTCATTAAGAAAACGTAGATTTTCTGTTAAATAAATAATTTTTGTATCCTTTAAAAGAGCTTTGCAGAATTTGAGAGACTCTGTTTCCTGAATCCTTATGTTTTTTTTACTCGGCGTTTATTAAAATACAAATTATTTTGCTAAATAAATAATTTTTGTATCCTTTAAAATAGCCTTACGAAACTTTGGAGATTATATTCCCCAATTGTATGTCGGCTTTTTGTTTAGTTGGTGTTAATTAATAAAACGTAGATTTTCTGTTAAATAAATAATTTTTGTATCCTTTAAAAGAGCTTTGCAGAATTTGAGAGACTCTGTTTCCTGAATCCTTATGTTTTTTTTACTCGGCGTTTATTAAAATACAAATTATTTTGCTAAATAATTAGTTTTTGTATCCTTTAAAAAAGCCTTATGAAACTTTGGAGATTCTATTCCCCAATTGTATGTCGACTTTTTTTTTTAGTTGGTGATCAATATTAAAACGTAGATTTTCTGTTAAATAAATAATTCTTGTATACTTTAAAAGAGCTTTACAGGGTTTGAGAGACACTGTTTGCTGAATCCTTGTGTTTTTTTTTACTCGGCGTTTATTAAAATACAATTTATTTTGCTAAATAAATAATTTTTGTATCCTTTAAAAGAGCCTTACGAAACGTTGGAGATTCTATTCCCCAATTGTATGTCGGCTTTTTCTTTAGTTGGTGTTCATTAATAAAGCGTAGATTTTCTGTTAAATTAATAACTCTTGTATCCTTTAGAAGAGCTTTAAGGGGTTTGAGAGACTCTGTTTCCTGAATCCTTGTATTTTTTTTTACTCGGCGTTTGTTAAAATACAAATTATTTTGCTAAATAAATAATTTTTGTGTCCTTTAAAAGAGCCTTACGAAACTTTGGAGATTCTATTCCCCAATTGTATGTCAGCTTTTTCTTTAGTTGGAGTTCATTAAGAAAATGTAGATTTTCTGTTAAATAAATAATTCTTGTATCCTTTAAAAGAGCTTTACGGGGTTTGTGAGACTCTGTTTCCTGAATCCTTGTGTTTTTTTACTCGGCTTTTATTAAAATACAAATTATTTTGCTAAATAAATAATTTTTGTGTCCTTTAAAAGAGCCTTACGAAACTTTGGAGATTCTATTCCCCAATTGTATGTCAGCTTTTTCTTTAGTTGGAGTTCATTAAGAAAATGTAGATTTTCTGTTAAATAAATAATTCTTATATCATGCAAAAGAGCTTTACGGGGTTTTAGAGACTCTGTGTCCTGAATCCTTTTTTTTTTACTCGTTATTTATTAAAATACAAATTATTTTGCTAAATAAATAATTTTTGTGTCCTTTAAAATACCCTTACGAAACTTTGGAGATTCTATTCCCCAATGGTATGTCGGCTTTTTCTTTAGTTGGTTTTCATTAAGAAAATGTAGATTTTCTATTAAATAAATAATTCTTGTATCCTTTAAAAGAGCTTTAAGGGGTTTGAGAGACTCTGTTTCCTGAATCCTTGTGTTTTTTTTACTCGGTGTTTATTAAAATACAAATAATTTTGCTAAAATAAACAATTTTTGTGTACTTTAAAAGAGCCTTACGAAACTTTGGAGATTCTATTCCCCAATTGTATGTCGGCTTTTTCTTTAGTTGGTGTTCATTAAGAAAATGTAGATTTTTTGTTAAATAAATAATTCTTGTATCCTTTAAAAGAGCTCTACGGGGTTTGAGAGACTCTGTTTCCTGAATCCCAGTGTTTTTTTACTCGGCGTTTATTAAAATACAAATTATTTTGCTAAATAAATAATTTTTGTATCCTTTAAAAGAGCCTTACGAAACTTTGGAGATTATATTCCCCAATTGTATGTCGGCTTTTTCTTTAGTTGGTGTTCATTAAGAAAACGTAGATTTTCTGTTAAATTAATAACTCTTGTATCCTTTAGAAGAGCTTTACGGGGTTTGAGAGACTCTGTGATCCTGAAGCCTTGTGTTTTTTTTTGCTCGGCGTTTATTAAAATAAAAATTATTTTGCTAAATAAATAATTTTTGTGTCCTTTAAAAGAGCCTTGCGAAACTTTGGAGATTCTATTCCCCAATTGTATGTCGGCTTTTTCTTTAGTTGGTTTTCATTAAGAAAACGTAGATTTTCTATTAAATAAATAATTCTTGTATCCTTTAAAAGAGCTTTAAGGGGTTTGAGAGACTCTGTTTCCTGAATCCTTGTGTTTTTTTTACTCGGTGTTTATTAAAAAACAAATAATTTTGCTAAAAAAAAATAATTTTTGTATACTTTAAAAGAGCCTTACGAAACTTTGGAGATTCTATTCCCCAATTGTATGTCGGCTTTTTCTTTAGTTGGTGTTCATTAAGAAAATGTAGATTTTCTGTTAAATAAATAATTGTTGTATCCTTTAAAAGAGATTTACGGGGTTGGAGAGACTCTGTTTCCTGAATCCTCGTGTTTTTTTACTCGGCGTTTATTAAAATACAAATTATTTTGCTAAATAAATAATTTTTGTATCCTTTAAAAGAGCCTTACGAAACTTTGGAGATTCTATTCCCCAAGTGTATGTCGGCTTTTTCTTTAGTTGGTGTTCATTAAGAAAATGTAGATTTTCTGTTAAATAAATAATTCTTGTATCATTTAAAAGAGCTTTACGGGGTTTGAGAGACTCTGTGACCTGAATACTTTTGTTTTTTTTTACTCGTCGTTTATTAAAATAAAAAATATTTTGCTAAATATATCATTTTTTTGTGCTTTAAAAGAGCTTTAAGGGGTTTGTGAGACTCTGTTTCCTGAATCCTTGTGTTTTTTTTACTCGGTGTTTATTAAAATAAAAATAAATTTGCTAAAAAAATAATTTTTGTATACTTTAAAAGAGCCTTACGAAACTTTGGAGATTCTATTCCCCAATTGTATGTCGGCTTTTTGTTTAGTTGGTGTTCATTAAGAAAATGTAGATTTTCTATTAAATAAATAATTCTTGTATCATTTAAAAGAGCTTTCAGGGGTTTGAGAGACTCTGTTTTCTGAATCCTCGTGTTTTTTTTAATCTGCTTTTATTAAAATACAAATAATTTTGCTAAACAAATAATAATTGTATAATTTAAAAGAGACTTACGAAACTTTGGAGATTCTATTCCCCAATTGTATGTCGGCTTTTTCTTTAGTTGGTGTTCATTAAGAAAATGTAGATTTTCTATTAAATAAATAATTCTTGTATCCTTTAAAAGAGCATTAAGGGGTTTGAGAGACTCTGTTTCCTGAATCCTTGTATTTTTTTTTACTCGGCGTTTATTAAAATACAAATTATTTTGCTAAATAAATAGTTTTGTGTCCTTTAAAAGAGCCTTACGAAACTTTGGAGATTCTATTCCCGAATTGTATGTCGGCTTTTTCTTTAGTTGGTGTTCATTAAGAAAACGTAGATTTTCTGTTAAATAAATAATTCTTGTATCCTTTAAAAGAGCATTACGGGGTTTGTGAGACTCTGTTTCCTGAATCCTTGTGTTTTATTTACTCGGCGTTTATTAAAATACAAATAATTTTGCTAAAAAAATAATATTTGTATACTTTAAAAGAGCCTTATGAAAATTTGGAGATTCTATTCCCCAATTGTATGTCGGCTTTTTCTTTAGTTGGTGTTCATTAAGAAAATGTAGATTTTCTGTTAAATAAATAATTCTTGTATCCTTTAAAAGAGCTTTAAGGGGTTTGAGAGACTCTGTTTTCTGAATCCTCGTGTTTTTTTTTACTCGGCGTTTATTAAAATACAAATTATTTTGCTAAATAAATAATTTTTGTATCCTTTAAAAGAGCCTTACGAAACTTTGGAGACTCTATTCCCGAATTGTATGTCGGCTTTTTCTTTAGTTGGTGTTCATTAAGAAAACGTAGATTTTCTGTTAAATAAATAATTCTTGTATCCTTTAAAAGAGCTTTACAGGGTTTGAGAGACTCTGTTTGCTGAATCCTTGTGTTTTTTTACTCGGCGTTTATTAAAATACAATTTATATTGCTAAATAAATAATTTTTGTATCCTTTAAAAGAGCCTTACGAAACTTTGGAGATTCTATTCCCCAATTGTATGTCGGCTTTTTCTTTAGTTGGTGTTCATTAAGAAAACGTAGATTTTCTGTTAAATAAATATTTTTTGTATCCTTTAAAAGAGCTTTGCAGAATTTGAGAGACTCTGTTTCCTGAATCCTTATGTTTTTTTTACTCGGCGTTTATTAAAATACAAATTATTTTGCTAAATAAATAATTTTTGTATCCTTTAAAAGAGCCTTACGAAACTTTGGAGATTCTATTCCCCAATTGTATGTCGACTTTTTTTTTAGTTGGTGATCAATATGAAAACGTAGATTTTCTGTTAAATAAATAATTCTTGTATCCTTTAAAAGAGCTTTACAGGGTTTGAGAGACTCTGTTTGCTGAATCCTTGTGTTTTTTTTACTCGGCGTTTATGAAAATACAATTTATTTTGCTAAATAAATAGTTTTTGTATCCTTCAAAAAAGCCTTACGAAACTTTGGAGATTCTATTCCCCAATTGTATGTCGGCTTTTTCTTTAGTTGGTGTTCATTAATAAAGCGTAGATTTTCTGTTAAATTAATAACTCTTGTATCCTTTATAAGAGCTTTAAGGGGTTTGAGAGACTCTGTTTCCTGAATCCTTGTATTTTTTTTTACTCGGCGTTTGTTAAAATACAAATTATTTTGCTAAATAAATAATTTTTGTGTCCTTTAAAAGAGCCTTACGAAACTTTGGAGACTCTATTCCCGAATTGTATGTCGGCTTTTTCTTTAGTTGGTGTTCATTAAGAAAACGTAGATTTTCTGTTAAATAAATAATTCTTGTATCCTTTAAAAGAGCATTACGGGGTTTGTGAGACTCTGTTTCCTGAATCCTTGTGTTTTTTTACTCGGCGTTTATTAAAATAAAAATAATTTTGCTAAATAAATAATTTTGTGTACTTTAAAAGAGCCTTACGAAACTTTGGAGATTCCATTCCCCAATTTTATGTCGGCTTTTTCTTTAGTTGGAGTTCATTAAGAAAATGTAGATTTTCTGTTAAATAAATAATTCTTATATCATGCAAAAGAGCTTTACGGGGTTTTAGAGACTCTGTGTCCTGAATCCTTGTGTTTTTTTTACTCGTTATTTATTAAAATACAAATTATTTTGCTAAATAAATAATTTTTGTGTCCTTTAAAAGAGCCTTACGAAACTTTGGAGATTCTATTCCCCAATGGTATGTCGGCTTTTTCTTTAGTTGGTGTTCATTAAGAAAACGTAGATTTTATGTTAAATAAATAATTCTTGTATCCTTTAAAAGAGCTTTAAGGGGTTTGTGAGACTCTGTTTCCTGAATCCTTGTGTTTTTTTTACTCGGCTTTTATTAAAATACAAATAATTTTGCTAAATAAACAATTTTTGTGTACTTTAAAAGAGCCTTACGAAACTTTGGAGATTCTATTCCCCAATTGTATGTCGGCTTTTTCTTTAGTTGGTGTTCATTAAGAAAACGTAGATTTTCTGTTAAATTAATAACTCTTGTATCCTTTAGAAGAGCTTTACGGGGCTTGAGAGACTCTGTGTCCTGAATCCTTGTGTTTTTTTTGCTCGGCGTTTATTAAAATAAAAATTATTTTGCTAAATAAATAATTTTTGTGTCCTTTAAAAGAGCCTTGCGAAACTTTGGAGATTCTATTCCCCAATTGTATGTCGGCTTTTTCTTTAGTTGGTGTTCTTTAAGAAAACGTAGATTTTCTGTTAAATAAATAATTCTTGTGTGCTTTAAAAGAGATTTACGGGGTTTGTGAGACTCTGTTTCCTGAATCCTTGTGTTTTTTTTACTCGGTGTTTATTAAAATACAAATTATTTTGCTAAAAAAAAATAATTTTTGTATACTTTAAAAGAGCCTTACGAAACTTTGGAGATTCCATTCCCCAATTGTATGTCGGCTTTTTCTTTAGTTGGTGTTCATTTAGAAAACTTAGTTTTTTTGTTAAATAAATAATTCTTGTATCCTTTAAAAGAGTTTTACGGGGTTTGTGAGACTCTATTTCCTGAATCCTTGTGTTTTTTTTACTCGGCGTTTATTAAAATACAAATAATTTTGCTAAATAAATAATTTTTGTGTCCTTTAAAAGAGCCTTACGAAACTTTGGAGATTCTATTCCCCAATTGTATGTCGGCTTTTTCTTTAGTTGGTGTTCATTTAGAAAACTTAGTTTTTGTGTTAAATAAATAATTCTTGTATCCTTTAAAAGGGTTTTACGGGGTTTGTGAGACTCTATTTCCTGAATCCTTGTGTTTTTTTTACTCGGCGTTTATTAAAATACAAATAATTTTGCTAAATAAATAATTTTTGTGTCCTTTAAAAGAGCCTTACGAAATATTGGAGATTCTATTCCCGAATTGTATGTCGGCTTTTTCTTTAGTTGGTGTTCATTAAGAAAACGTAGATTTTCTATTAAATAAATAATTCTTGTATCCTTTAAAAGAGCTTTAAGGGGTTTGAGAGACTCTGTTTCCTGAATCCTTGTGTTTTTTTTACTCGGCGTTTATTAAAATACAAATAATTTTGCTAAAAAAATAATATTTGTATACTTTAAAAGAGCCTTATGAAACTTTGGAGATTCTATTCCCCAATTGTATGTCGGCTTTTTCTTTAGTTGGTGTTCATTAAGAAAATGTAGATTTTCTGTTAAATAAATAATTCTTGTATCCTTTAAAAGAGCTTTAAGGGGTTTGAGGGACTCTGTTTCCTGAATCCTTGTATTTTTTTTTACTCGGCGTTTATTAAAATACAAATTATTTTGCTGAATAAATAATTTTTGTGTCCTTTAAAAGAGCCTTACGAAACTTTGGAGATTCTATTCCCGAATTGTATGTCGGCTTTTTCTTTAGTTGGTGTTCAGTAAGAAAACGTAGATTTTCTGTTAAATAAATAATTCTTGTATCCTTTAAAAGAGCTTTACGGGGTTTGTGAGACTCTGTTTCCTGAATCCTTGTGTTTTTTTTTACTCGGCGTTTATTAAAATACAAATAATTTTGCTAAATAAATAATTTTGTGTACTTTAAAAGAGCCTTACGAAACTTTGGAGATTCTATTCCCGAATTGTATGTCGACTTTTTCTTTAGTTGGAGTTCATTAAGAAAATGTAGATCTTCTGTTAAATAAATAATTCTTGTATCATGCAAAAGAGATTTACGGGGTTTGAGAGACTCTGTTTGCTGAATCCTTGTGTTTTTTTTACTCGGCGTTTATTAAAATACAATTTATTTTGCTAAATAAATAATTTGTATCCTTTAAAAGAGCCCTACGAAACTTTGGAGATTCTATTCCCCAATTGTATGTCGGCTTTTTCTTTAGTTGGTGTTCATTAATAAAACGTAGATTTTCTGTTAAATTAATAACTCTTGTATCCTTTAGAAGAGCTTTACGGGGTTCGAGAGAATCTGTGTCCTGAATCCTTGTGTTTTTTTTACTCGGCGTTTATTAAAATAAAAATTATTTTGCTAAATAAATAATTTTTGTGTCCTTTAAAAGAGCCTTGTGAAACTTTGGAGATTCTATTCCCCAATTGTATGTCGGCTTTTTCTTTAGTTGGTGTTCATTAAGAAAACGTAGATTTTCTGTTAAATAAATAATTCTTGTATCCTTTAAAAGAGCTTTACGGGGTTTGAGAGACTCTGTTTCCTGAATCCTTGTGTTTTTTTTACTCGGTGTTTATTAAAATACAAATAATTTTGCTAAAAAAATAATATTTGTATACTTTCAAAGAGCATTATGAAAATTTGGAGATTCTATTCCCCAATTGTATGTCGGCTTTTTATTTAGTTGGTTTTCATTAAGAAAATGTAGATTTTCTATTAAATAAATAATTCTTGTATCCTTTAAAAGAGCTTTAAGGGGTTTGAGAGACTCTGTTTCCTGAATCCTTGTATTTTTTTTTTACTCGGTGTTTATTAAAATAAAAATAACTTTGCTAAATAAATAATTTTTGTGTACTTTAAAAGAGCCTTACGAAACTTTGGAGATTCTATTCCCGAATTGTATGTCGGCTTTTTCTTTAGTTGGTGTTCATTAAGAAAAAGTAGATTTTCTGTTAAATAAATAATTCTTGTATCCTTTAAAAGAGCTTTACGGGGTTTGTGAGACTCTGTTTCCTGAATCCTTGTATTTTTTTACTCGGCGTTTATTAAAATACAAATAATTTTGCTAAAAAAATAATATTTGTATATTTTAAAAGAGCCTTATGAAACTTTGGAGATTCTATTCCCCAATTGTGTGTCGGCTTTTTCTTTAGTTGGTGTTCATTAAGAAAATGTAGATTTTCTGTTAAATAAATAATTCTTGTATCCTTTAAAAGAGCTTTAAGGGGTTTGAGAGACTCTGTTTCCTGAATCTTTGTATTTTTTTTACTCGGCGTTTATTAAAATACAAATTATTTTGCTAAATAAATAATTTTTGTGTCCTTTAAAAGAGCCTTACGAAACTTTGGAAATTCTATTCCCGAATTGTATGTCGGCTTTTTCTTTAGTTGGTGTTCATTAAGAAAACGTAGATTTTCGGTTAAATAAATAATTCTTGTATCCTTTAAAAGAGCTTTAAGGGGTTTGTGAGACTCTGTTTCCTGAATCCTTGTGTTTTTTTTTACTCGGCGTTTATTAAAATACAAATAATTTTGCTAAATAAATAATTTTGTGTACCTTAAAAGAGCCTTACGAAACTTTGGAGATTCTATTCCCCAATTGTATGTCGGCTTTTTCTTTAGTTGGAGTTCATTAAGAAAATGTAGATTTTCTGTTAAATAAATAATTCTTATATCATGCAAAAGAGCTTTACGGGGTTTTAGAGACTCTGTGTCCTGAATCCTTGTGTTTTTTTTACTCGTTATTTATTAAAATACAAATTATTTTGCTAAATAAATAATTTTTGTGTCCTTTAAAAGAGCCTTACGAAACTTTGGAGATTCTATTCCCCAATGGTATGTCGGCTTTTTCTTTAGTTGGTGTTCATTAAGAAAACGTAGATTTTCTGTTAAATAAATAATTCTTGTATCCTTTAAAAGAGCTTTACGGGGTTTGTGAGACTCTGTTTCCTGAATCCTTGTGTTTTTTTTACTCGGCTTTTATTAAAATACAAATAATTTTGCTAAATAAACAATTTTTGTGTACTTTAAAAGAGCCTTACGAAACTTTGGAGATTCTATTCCCCAATTGTATGTCGGCTTTTTCTTTAGTTGGTGTTCATTAAGAAAAGGTAGATTTTTTGTTAAATAAATAATTCTTGTATCCTTTAAAAGAGATCTAAGGGGTTGGAGAGACTCTGTTTCCTGAATCCCAGTGTTTTTTTACTCGGAGTTTATTAAAATACAAATTATTTTGCTAAATAAATAATTTTTGTATCCTTTAAAAGAGCCTTACGAAACTTTGGAGATTCTATTCCCCAATTGTATGTCGGCTTTTCCTTTAGTTGGTGTTCATTAAGAAAACGTAGATTTTCTGTTAAATTAATAACTCTTGTATCCTTTAGAAGAGCTTTACGGGGTTTTAGAGACTCTGTGTCCTGAATCCTTGTGTTTTTTTTACTCGTTATTTATTAAAATACAAATTATTTTGCTAAATAAATAATTTTTGTGTCCTTTAAAAGAGCCTTACGAAACTTTGGAGATTCTATTCCCCAATGGTATGTCGGCTTTTTATTTAGTTGGTGTTCATTAAGAAAACGTAGATTTTCTGTTAAATAAATAATTCTTGTATCCTTTAAAAGAGCTTTACGGGGTTTGTGAGACTCTGTTTCCTGAATCCTTGTGTTTTTTTTACTCGGCTTTTATTAAAATACAAATAATTTTGCTAAATAAACAATTTTTGTATACTTTAAAAGACCCTTACGAAACTTTGGAGATTCTATTCCCCAATTGTATGTCGGCTTTTTCTTTAGTTGGTGTTCATTAAGAAAATGTAGATTTTTTGTTAAATAAATAATTGTTGTATCCTTTAAAAGAGATCTACGGGGTTGGAGAGACTCTGTTTCCTGAATCCCAGTGTTTTTTTACTCGGCGTTTATTAAAATACAAATTATTTTGCTAAATAAATAATTTTTGTATACTTTAAAAGAGCCTTACGAAACTTTGGAGATTCTATTCCCCAATTGTATGTCGGCTTTTCCTTTAGTTGGTGTTCATTAAGAAAACGTAGATTTTCTGTTAAATTAATAACTCTTGTATCCTTTAGAAGAGCTTTACGGGGTTCGAGAGACTCTGTGTCCTGAATCCTTGTGTTTTTTTTGTTCGGCGTTTATTAAAATAAAAATTATTTTGCTAAATAAATAATTTTTGTGTCCTTTAAAAGAGCCTTGCGAAACTTTGGAGATTCTATTCCCCAATTGTATGTCGGCTTTTTCTTTAGTTGGTGTTTTTTAAGAAAACGTAGATTTTCTGTTAAATAAATAATTCTTGTATCCTTTAAAAGAGCTTTACGGGGTTTGTGAGACTCTGTTTCCTGAATCCTTGTGTTTTTTTACTCGGTGTTTATTAAAATACAAATAATTTTGCTAAAAAAATAATTTTTGTATACTTTAAAAGAGCCTTACGAAACTTTGGAGATTCTATTCCCCAATTGTATGTCGGCTTTTTCTTTAGTTGGTGTTCATTAAGAAAATGTAGATTTTCTGTTAAATAAATAATTTTTGTATCCTTTAAAAGAGCTTTACGGGGTTTGAGAGACTCTGTTTCCTGAATCCCTGTGTTTTTTTTACTCGGCGTTTATTAAAATACAAATTATTTTGCTAAATAAATAATTTTTGTGTCCTTTAAAAGAGCCTTACGAAACTTCGGAGATTCTATTCCCCAATTGTATGTCGGCTTTTTCTTTAGTTGGTGTTCATTTAGAAAACTTAGATTTTTTGTTAAATAAATAATTTTTGTATGCTTTAAAAGAGCTTTACGGGGTTTGAGAGACTCTATTTCCTGAATCATCGTGTTTTTTTACTCGGCGTTTATTAAAATACAAATTATTTTGCTAAATAAATAATTTTTGTATCCTTTAAAAGAGCCTTACGAAACTTTGGAGATTCTATTCCCCAAGTGTATGTCGGCTTTTTCTTTAGTTGGTGTTCATTAAGAAAATGTAGATTTTCTGTTAAATAAATAATTCTTGTATCATTTAAAAGAGCTTTACGGGGTTTGAGAGACTCTGTGACCTGAATACTTTTGTTTTTTTTTACTCGGCGTTTATTAAAATACAAATTATTTTGCTAAATATATCATTTTTGTGTGCTTTAAAAGAGCTTTACGGGGTTTGTGAGACTCTGTTTTCTGAATCCTTGTGTTTTTTTTTACTCGGTGTTTATTAAAATACAAATAATTTTGCTAAAAAAATGATTTTTGTATACTTTAAAAGAGCCTTACGAAACTTTGGAGATTCTATTCCCCAATTGTATGTCGGCTTTTTCTTTAGTTGGTGTTCATTAATAAAAAGTAGATTTTCTATTAAATAAATAATTCTTGTATCCTTTAAAAGAGCTTTACGGGGTTTGAGAGACTCTGTTTCCTGAATCCTTGTGTATTTTTTACTCGGCGTTTATTAAAATACAAATTATTTTGCTAAATAAATTATTTTTGTGTCCTTTAAAAGAGCCTTACGTAACTTTGGAGATTCTATTCCCCAATTGTATGTCGGCTTTTTCTTTAGTTGGTGTTCATTAAAAAAACGTAGATTTTCTGTTAAATAAATAATTCTTGTATCCTTTAAAAATAGCTTTACGGGGTTTTTGAGACTCTATTTCCTGAATCCTTGTGTTTTTTTACTCGGTGGTTATTAAAATACAAATAATTTTGCTAAATAAATAATTTTTGTATACTTTAAAAGAGCCTTACGAAACTTTGGAGATTCTATTCCCCAATTGTATGTCGGCTTTTTCTTTAGTTGGAGTTCATTAAGAAAACATAGATTTTCTGTTAAATAAATAATTCTTGTATCAAGCAAAAGAGCTTTACGGGGTTTTAGAGACTCTGTGTCCTGAATCCTTGTGTTTTTTTTACTCGGCGTTTATTAAAATACAAATTATTTTGCTAAATAAATAATTTTTGTGTACTTTAAAAGAGCCTTAAGAAACTTTGGAGATTCTATTCCCCAATTGTATGTCGGCTTTTTCTTTAGTTGGTGTTCATTAAGAAAATTTAGATTTTCTGTTAAATAAATAATTCTTGTATCCATTAAAAAAGCTTTACGGGGTTTGAGAGACTCTGTTTCCTGAATCCTCGTGTTTTTTTACTCGGTGTTTATTAAAATACAAATTATTTTGCTAAATATATAATTTTTGTGTCCTTTAAAAGAGCCTTACGAAACTTTGGAGATTTTATTCCCCAATTGTATGTCGGCTTTTTCTTTAGTTGGTGTTCATTAAGAAAACATAGATTTACTGTTAAATAAATAATTCTTGTATCCTCTAAAAGAGCTTTACGGGGTTTGTGAGACTCTGTTTCCTGAATCCTTGTGTTTTTTTTACTCGGCGTTTATTAAAATACAATAATTTTGCTAAATAAATAATTTTTTTATACTTTAAAAGAGCCTTACGAAACTTTGGAGATTATATTCCCCAATTGTGTGTCGGCTTTTTCTTTAGTTGGTGTTCATTAAGAAAACGTAGATTTTCTGTTAAATAAATAAGTTTTGTATGCTTTAAAAGAGCTTTACGGAATTTGAGAGACTCTGTTTCCTGAATCCTTATATTTTTTTACTCGGGGTTTATTAAAATACAAATTATTTTGCTAAATAAATTATTTTTGATATCTTTTAAAAAAGACTTACGAAACTTTGTTTTTTTCGACACCAGAGTTTTTTGTTATCAGAACTTTGAATTATTTTAACAAATGTCTATCTCAAAATTTTTACCTGATGCATTTAAGGCGTGGAGGAGGGAGAGGGGCTAGTTGCCCTTGAATCTCTTTTGACTCTTAAAAAGTGAACAAAAACTTTCAGTTTTCAATCAAATGAGCCCTCTCTGAAGTTTATACCAGCATCCCTTTCATAAGAAATAATATGAAGGATTCGGAGAATCCTTAAATTAAAACCCTTGCCCTGAGGGCTTTGGGGGAGTTGTAATCCTCAAAGACCTAATTTCCAGTTAAATCTACGTTTAGTAAAATGGCTGTCTTAAAATTTTGATTGGATGTGTTTGGGGAAAAGGTGGGCGTGAGAGGGGGGTTAGTTGCCCTCAAATCACTTTCGACTATTACAAAGGGCACAAGCCCTCGGAATTTCCAATCGAATGAGCCTTTTTTGAAGTTTCTACGGCACCGCCTTCTATAAAAACCTTATATGCCCCCAGGGCATAACTTAAAACCCTTGCCCTGAGGGTTGTGGGGGATTGTCCTCCTCAAAACCATGTTTACTATTTAAAAATCAACTACGCTGAACAAAATGGCTATCTCAGAATTTTGATTGGATGTGTTTGGATGAATGATGGGCGGGGGGGGGGGGGGGCTAGTCGCCCTCCAATCACTTTCGTCTATTAAAAAGGGCACTATCCCTTTGAATTTCCAATCGAATGAGCCTTTTTTGAAGTTTCTACGACAACACCTTCTATAAAAACCTTATATGCCCCCAGGGCATATCTTAAAACCCTTGCCCAGAAGGTTCTGGGGGAGTATCCTCCTCAAAAACATATTTTCTATCTTGAAATCAACTATGCTGAACAAAATAGCTATCTCAAAATTTTGATTGGACGTATTTGGGGGAATGATGGGCGTGGGGGGGGGCTAGTTGCACTCCAATCACTTTTGACTATTAAAAGGGCACTAGCCCTTTTATTTCCACTCGAATGAGCCTGTTTTGAAGTTTCTACGACAACGGCTTCTATAAAAACCTAAAAAGCCCCCAGTGCATAACTTAAAACCCTTGCCCTGAGGGTTGAGGGGGAGTGTCCTCCTCAAAAATATATTTTCTATCTGGAAATCAACTACGCTGAACAAAATGGCTATCTGAAAATTTTGATTGGATGTGTTTGGGGTAAATGATGGGCGTGGGTGGGGGGGGAGGGGGCTAGTTACACTCAAATCACTTTTGACTATTAAAAAGGACACTAGCTCTTTAATTTCCAATTGAATGAGCATGTTTTGAAGTTTCTACGACAAAGCCTTCTATAATAATCTTATATGCCCCCAGGGCATAACATAAAACCCTTGCGCTGAGGGTTGTTGGGGAGTGTCCTCCTCAAAAATATATTTTCTATCTGGAAATCAACTACGCTGAACAAAATGGCTATCTGAAAATTTTGATTGGATGTGTGTGGGGAAAGGAGGGGCGTGAGGGGGGGGGGAGGGGGCTAGTTACACTCCATTCACTTTCGACTATTAAAAAAGGCACTAGCCCTTTAAGTTCCAATCGAATGAGCCTGTTCTGAAGTTTCTACGACAACGCCTTCTATAAAAACCTTATATGCCCCCAGGGCATAACTTTAACCCCTTGTCCTGAGGGTTTTGGGGGAGTATCCTCCTCAAAAATTTATTTTCTATCTTGAAATCAACTACGCTGAACAAAATGGCTATCTCAAAAATTTTGATTAGATGGGTTTGGGGGAAAGATGGGCGTGGGGGGGGCTAGTTGCCCTCCAATCATTTTTGACTATAAAAAGGGGCACTAGAACTCTTGATTTCCAATCGAATGAGCCCACTTTGAAGCTTCTACGACGACCCCTTCCATATGAAGTGCCTCTGGGAAAAAATAATAAATAATAAAACATTGGAGCCGTATGGCCTTTACTATAGGCAACACTACAGCGTTGCCTCTGATACAAATATTTTTGCTAAATAAATAATTTTTGTATCCTTTAAAAGAGCCTTACGAAACTTTGGAGATTCTATTCCCCAATTGTATATCGGCTTTTTCTTTAGTTAGTGTTCATTAAGAAAACGTAGATTTTCTGTTAAATAAATAATTCTTGTATCATTTAAAAGAGCTTTACGTGGTTTGAGAGACTCTGTTTCCTGAATCCTTGTGTTTTTTTTTACTCGATGTTTATTAAAATACAAATTATTTTGCTAAATATATAATTTTTGTATCCTTTAAAAGAGCCTTAAGAAACTTTGGAGATTCTATTCCCCAATTGTATGTCGGCTTTTTCTTTAGTTAGTGTTCATTAAGAAAACGTAGATTTTCTGTTAAATAAATAATTCTTGTATCATTTAAAAGAGCTTTGCGTGGTTTGAGAGACACTGTTTCCTGAATCCTTGTGTTTTTTTTACTCGGTGTTTATTAAAATACAAATTATTTTGCTAAATAAATAACTTTTGCATCCTTTAAAACAGCCTTGCGAAACTTTGGAGATTCTATTCCCCAATTGTATGTCGGCTTTTTCTTTAGTTAGTGTTCATTAAGAAAACGTAGATTTTCTGTTAAATAAAGAATTCTTGTATCATTTAAAAGAGCTTTACGTGGTTTGAAAGGCTCTGTTTCCTGAATCCTTGTGTTTTTCTTTACTCGGCGTTTACTAAAATACAAATTATTTTGCTAAATAAATAATTTTTGCATCCTTTAAAAGAGCCTTACGAAACTTTGGAGATTCTATTCCCCAATTGTATGTCGGCTTTTTCTTTAGTTAGTGTTCATTAAGAAAACGTAGATTTTCTGTTAAATAAATAATTCTTGTATCATTTAAAAGAGCTTTACGTGGTTTGAGAGGCTCTGTTTCCTGAATCCTTGTGTTTTTTTTACTCGGTGTTTATTAAAATACAAATTATTTTGCTAAATCAATCATTTTTGCATCCTTTAAAAGAGCCTTACGAAACTTTGGAGATTCTATTCCCCAATTGTATGTCAGCTTTGTCTTTAGTTAGTGTTCATTAAGAAAACGTAGATTTTCTGTTAAATAAATAATTCTTGTATCATTTAAAAGAGCTTTACGTGGTTTGAGAGACACTGTTTCCTGAATCCTTGTGTTTTTTCTACTCGGTGTTTATAAAAATACAAATTATTTTGCTAAATAAATAATTTTTGCATCCTTTAAAAGAGCCTTACGAAACTTTAGAGATTCTATTCTCCAATTTTATGTCGGCTTTTTCTTTAGTTAGTGTTCATTAAGAAAACGTAGACTTTCTGTTAAATAAATAATTCTTGTATCATTTAAAAGAGCTTTACGTGGTTTGAGAGACTCTGTTTCCTGAATCCTTGTGTTTTTTTTACTCGGTGTTTATTAAAATACAAATTATTTTGCTAAATAAATAATTTTTGCATCCTTTAAAAGAGCCTTACGAAACTTTGGAGATTCTATTCCCCAATTGTATGTCGGCTTTTTCTTTAGTTAGCGTTCATTAAGAAAACGTAGATTTTCTGTTAAATAAATGATTCTTGTATCATTTAAAAGAGCTTTACGTGGTTTGAGAGACTCTGTTTCCTGAATCCTTGTGGGTTTTTTTACTCGGCGTTTATTAAAATACAAAATATTTTGCTAAATAAATAATTTTTGCATCCTTTAAAAGAGCCTTATGAAACTTTGGAGATTCTATTCCCCAATTGTATTTCGGCTTTTTCTTTAGTTAGTGTTCATTCAGAAAACGTAGATTTTCTTTTAAATAAATAATTCTTGTATCATTTAAAAGAGCTTTACGTGGTTTGAGAGACTCTATTTCCTGAATCCTTGTGTTTTTTTTACTCGGTGTTTATTAAAATACAAATTATTTTGCTAAATAAATAATTTTTGCATCCATTAAAAGAGCCTTACGAAACTTTGGAGATTCTATTCCCCAATTGTATGTCGGCGTTTTCTTTAGTTAGTATTCATTAAGAAAACATAGATTTTCTGTTAAATAAATAATTCTTGTATCATTTAAAAGAGCTTTACGTGGTTTGAGAGACTTTGTTTTCTGAATCCTTGTGTTTTTTTTTACTCTGCGTTTATTAAAATACAAATTATTTTGCTAAATAAATAATTTTTGCATCCTGTAAAAGAGCCTTACGAAACTTTGGAGATTCTATTCCCCAATAGTATGTCGGCTTTTTCTTTAGTTAGTGTTCATTAAGAAAACGTAGATTTTCTGTTAAATAAATAATTCTTGTATCATTTAAAAGAGCTTTACGTGGTTTGAGAGACTTTGTTTCCTGAATCCTTGTGTTTTTTTTTACTCTGCGTTTATTAAAATACAAATTATTTTGCTAAATAAATAATTTTTGTATCCTTTAAAAGAGCCTTACGAAACTTTGGAGATTCTATTCCCTAATTGTATGTCGGCTTTTTCTTTAGTTGGTGTTCATTAAGAAAACGTAGATTTTCTGTTAAATAAATAATTCTTGTATCATTTAAAAGAGGTTTACGTGGTTTGAGAGACTCTGTTTCCTGAATCCTTGTGTTTTTTTTTACTCGATGTTTATTAAAATACAAATTATTTTGCTAAATAAATAATTTTTGCATCCTTTAAAAGAGCCTTACGAAACTTTGGAGATTCTATTCCCCAATTGTATGTCGGCTTTTTCTTTAGTTGGTGTTCATTAAGAAAACGTAGATTTTCTGTTAAATAAATAATTCTTGTATCCTTTAAAAGAGCTTTACGGGGTTTGATAGACTCCGTTCTCTGATTCCGTGTTTTTTTTTTACTTGGCATTCATTAAAAAACGAAAATTTGTATTGAATAAATAATAGTTGTCACCTTTATAAGAGCTTTATGTGGTTAGAGAGACTCTGTACCCATGATTCCATGTGTTTTTTCTTTTTTATATGGCGCTCAATATAAAATGAAGATTCTCTGTAAAATAAATAATTCTTGTATCCTTTAAAAGAATTTTACGGGGTTTGAGAGACAGTTCCCTCATTTCACCAGTTTTTTTCTTTAGTTGGTGTTCATTAAAAACGAAGATTTTCGGTTAAATAAATAATTCTTGTATCCTTTAAAAGAACTTTACAGAGTTTGAGAGACTTTTCCCTGTTTCCATGAGGCTTTTTACTCTCTACTTGGCGTTCATTATAAAACTTAGATTGTCTGTTAAATAAATAATCCTTGTATGCTCTGAAAGAACTTTACTGGGATTCAAGAGAATATGTTCCCTGATTCTATGTGTTATTTTTACTTGGCGTTCATTAAAAAACAAAGATTATTGTTAAATAAATTATTATTGTCTCCTTTAAAAGAGCTTCAAGGAGTTTGAGAGAATCTGTTCCAATGATTACCTGTGTTTTTTTCTTTGTTTAGGGGGCTGAAGAAAAAGTGAAGGTTTTCTGTTAAATAAGTAATTAAGGTATCCATTCAAACCACTTTACAGGATTTGAAAGACTCTGTTCCCTGTTTTAATGTGTTTATTTTTTACTTTGCGTTCATTACAAAAAATTAAAAGTTTCTGCTAAATAAATAATTCTTGGTGCCTTTAAAAAAACTTTACGAGATTTGAAATACTCTGTTCCCTTATTCCACGTGGGTTTTTCTTCTTTATTTAGCGTTCACTAAAAAAAACAAAGAATTTTTTTTAAATAAATGATTCTCGTATACCTTGAAAGAGCTTTACGAGATTTTAGAGACCCTGTTCGCTGATTCCTTGTTTTTTTACTTGGCGTTTTCTAAAAAACAATGATCTGTGTCAAATAAATAATTCTTGTCCTCTTCGTTTTTCTCTTTACTTACCTTTCATTAAAAAAACGATGATTTTTTGTTCAATAAATTATTCTTGTATCCTTCAAAAAAGCTTTACGGGGTTGGATAGACTCTGATCCCTGACTCTTTGCCCTATTGCCCTGTATATTTTTTTTACTTGACGCACATTAAAAAAAAAAATTGGTTAATTCAATAATTCGTGTATCCTTTAAATTAGCTTTACGGGATTTGAGATACTCTGTTCTCTGATTCCATGTGGGCTTTTATTCTTTATTCGGTGCTCATTAAAAAACAAACATTTTAAATTATAGATGACGTTACAACTGATTTTTCAATTAGGTTACATTATGTTACATAAGGATGCACGAATTATTAATTTGACAAAAACAAACTTCGTTTTTTTAATGAATGTCAAGTATAGAAAAAAACCACATGGAACCAGGGAGCAGACTAGGGGAACCAAGTCTTTCAAGGTTACATGAATTATTTGTTTAACAGAAAAATTTTCATTTTTTAATCAACTTCAAGTAAAAGAACAAATGGAGTCAGGGGACAGAGTCTCTCCATCCCCAGAGTACTTCCAGAAAATTTATAATAAATTAATTTTATATAACTGCAAAATGCAAAATACTAAGAGAAACATCCAAGGAAAATATAACCAAAATTCCCTTTTCAATGACCTTTGTACCCGCCAAACAGACATGATTTTTTAATGCAAAAATGCCAATACAAATTAGATTTTGGAACGTTCAGACGCTAACAAAGCTGTCGAAGGTGGAACAGCTAGAGAAGGGGATGACCCACTATCGGCCAGACATCATAGCCCTCTCGGAAGTGCGATGGCCTGGAAATGGAAAGCAACTGCTCAGCGATGGAAACACTTTAATCTTCAGCGGCCATGAGACACGACGAGAAGCTGGAGTGGTCCTAGTCATATGGAAACCTGTGGCAAAATCACTGAGTAGCTGAAAACCCATGAACAATAAATTATGACTGCTTTATTCCATGGGAAACCTTTAAAAATGACTTTGGTTGCGAAAAACTAAGTGACTTGGAAATTCAGTCAAAGTTTGTGTTAAAACTGACCAACAGATTTGAAACCCTGGATCTGCTACGAGATGAAATTCCAGAGACAGCCTGGACGGCTATCAGAAAAACCTACAAAGATACTGCCTATGACAAGCTTGGTATGAAAAAGTCACCAAAGGATGAATGGATCTTCATCGAATCGTGGGATCTTATTGAAAAGAAGGCTGAGAAGAAGAAATCTCTTTTCAACGCTCTTTCCCCTGATGCGAGACACCCTCTTGAAATAGAGTTGACTATGCTTGATAAGGCTATAAGGAAGAGCGTCCTTGCTGATAAACACCGGAGCCTTGAACCGAAATCTCAGATGGCTGAAGAAGCTACTAGACGGGAGACTCTCGGTCAGATTACCGCATCACCAATGAGATAGTCGGAAAACGTCCAAAGACAGATGGACCTGTAAAAAATGAGTTTGGATGATTTCTTACTGACCCTGATAATGTGAACGAAGCCTGAGCAACTCAATTCAAAAAAGTGTTAAATAGACGACCACCTGCTAATCTTCCAGATATAGCAGACACACTATTTCTTAATCTAGAAGACAATATTAAGTTATCCTCTGGTGGGGAGATACTAAAAGTGGCTAAGAAGCTGAAGTCTGGAAAATCCCCTGGGGAAGACTGAATTACGGTTAAAATGATTAAATACTTAGTAGCTCCGTGAATTACTGTGTGGACTACGTTGTTCTTAATAATTTGGAGAACAGAAGAAATTCCTATGGATTGGACAAAAAGTACTCTCGTCAAAATATTCAAAAAAGGCGACGCTGCAAAGTGCAAAAACTGGAGAGGTATGAGCCTTTCATATATACCTAACAATCTATTGGTGACCATACTACTTCACGGAATCGACCCAGCGTTGAACGAACATCTCCAAGCGGAGCAGCATGGATTCCGGCCAAACCGATTATACGCTGATATTGTATTTACTCTTAGAATGGTGCTAGAAGAGGTGAATGAATGGTGCAACAAACTTTACTTGGTCCTTATAGACTTTGAGAAATTTTTTGACTCGGTAGATATCCAAACACTTTGGAAAGTTCTCCAATACTACGGTATTCCAGATAAGCTCATGTGAATCATTGAAGCCTTCTACAAAGACACAGAATACTGCATGAAGACAAGTGACGGGAGTACTGTTACTTTTGTATTATGACAGAGGTGAAACAATGCCTTGTGCAATCACCAATGCAATTTATTCTAATCATTGGTTATATTCTCCAGACCTGTGGTGGACATGCGATCCAGTTGGAAAATAAGAGACTCAGAGATTTTGATTTGGCTGCCAATATCAGCCTGCTAAAGTAATGTAAACAAAACCTCCAGCATTATCTTAACCAACTCAGGGACGCTACTGAACCTTTTGGCCTAAAGATAAATACCAACAAAACGAAAAATATGACAAACACTGAATCTCCACTTGACCTACGTAGCAATAGCCAGACGATAGAGCAAGTCATAGAGTTCAAGTACTTAGGAAGTACAATCGACAATTCAGGATCGTTTCAGCAAGAAGTCAAGTTAAGAATCGGCCAGGTCAATGCATCTTTCAGGAAACTGTCTCAAATTTAGCGCAGCCAGAAGTACTCTCTCCGTATCAAACTGAGGATGTTCAAAAACAACATTCTCTCAACGCTTTGCTATGGTTCTGAAACTTGACTCATAGATCAAATGCTTGAAAAGAAACTCCTCGCTTTTAAAAACATGTGCTTGAGGCGCATTCGAAATATCCACTGGTCCCAAAAAGCAACAAACGTTACAATACATAAGAAGACATCTCAGCCACTGGTACCCAAGGAGTTCAAATATAGAAAGTAAAGATACCTCGGTCATGTGATCCACATATCCGAAACTTGACTACCGAAGGTCGTCCTTCACTGGCAGCCATTTGGTACCAGAAAAAGAGGACGCCACAAAAATACCCTACAACGCAGCTACCGGGCAAACCTTAATGCCTCAATCCAAACTAAATGGGAAGATGTCTGGGCGGCAGCAGGGATGAGAGATGACTGGGTGCCTCTGGAGGCACAGGAGAATTTATGGTATAAGGTAAGGTAAACTATAAAAATATTTATGGTATCTGAGAAATAACTTTAATTTTTCATTTCAAACTGGAAAAATACATGAAAATTTAAAAATTTCTTTGGTTTTTCTTTAGGTTTTAGCTCCTCGATGCGTGGGTATATTTAGTATATAAGGAAAGTGTCAGAATACATACCTTAGACAGTAACTTGGTTTCTTCTGAGCAAGCTAAACGTAAGAAAAATCAAGAAGAGCATCAGAGCTTTGTAACCCAAATATCTTCTCTAAAAAAAACAATACCAAACAAAAACTAAACAAAAGATCAAGAAGTGATATGATAATGATGAAGATTACCGAAAATCATATAAGAAAAAAGTTGCTAACAGATACTGGGGTGACAAAAGCTATAATAAGAAAATTAAAAACTCTGTGAGGCTGTAAAAATGAACACATAAAAACAAAGTTGAAAATTACATTCAGAAGTCCAAGAACATGGGAAAAATGCAGGCTGATCTCCACAATGTATTTAAAGATGAATTTCCTTTCTGCATTTAAGAACATACACTCTTATTTTCTAGAAATATCTTAACGGTTCTTAACGAATATTTTTATTAAACATTAACAATAAGCGGATTTTTTTTCCATAGCAGCTTCAAAATTCCAATTGTGGTATAAACAAACAACGTAGTAATTCCAATAATGTCATGCCAGATCCAAATGGAAACTAGGTATAATAAACAGTTTTCATTTGGATCTGACACAATATCACCAGCTAAAGGCAGGATTTTATTTTCTTCGTTAATTTTCTTACAAACAAATTCCACGAAAAGATTTTTCCTTCCACTCATTTGTTCTTGCAAGTGGGTTTGATAAATAGGTGAAACCCTTTGACCAAACAAACTCTGTGAGAATCATTAAAGTCAGGTCTTCTGTCAAATCTTGGTTGTTCCTATGCTTACAGTGAATCATCTGGAGAAAGTCTGATCTTTGCCAGACATGACGCTAACGTGCGTTCGGCTCCATATTTCATTCATCCGTGGTTCGTCATATGGCAAAGCGAGGCGTTAACTCATCAGTTTTCTGTGTTATCTGGGATCTATATAAGAATCTTAGAGATTGTTTAAAGGTACCATCCTATTTATCCCTGCTGTTGGCTTTTCATGGATTCTATTACTTTGCATAAGGTCATCACATTGAATTTCTCGAATATGCCTATGATTTCTCAGAACCTCATGCCCGTTAAGAAAATAACTAAACATAGAGCTATCACTTCCCCAACCCTGTTCAATAATAATTTTCTAGAATCTCAGGCAAAATGTCTTAATTCAACCACTCTTGGGGAAATATATGTGTCTTATATTTGTTATGCGGATGACTTCTCAAATCTTAGCCTTTCTATCCAGAATTTTGAGCAGAATTTCAAAATCCTCAAAGATTTTCTTTCCAATAGGTAAATTCCCTCTACTTCTCCCCTATATCTGGAGGGTTATCTTATAAAATCCGCAGACCACATTACATGCGTGGGTCCTCTAATATGCCAATCTATCGACCGCACACTCACTGTTTGCTTACATCTCACTATCGTAAAAATCAAACTGCGTTTCAACCATCTAGACCACCAACCATCTAGACATCTAGACCACCTAGACATCTAGTTTATTAATGTTGAGCGATGTATTCACACTAACAAATAAAATCCATTTCTGAAGAGACAAATAATTTCACCATTTTTAAACCTTATGGAGGGCTAGCTATGGCTTTCACCGCTGGGGAGAGTTTCAGTTTTTCCACCCTCCCCCCAACCCTCTTATCACTATTAGTCATAATATTAGTGAGTTTTTAGGCTAAAAAAAAAAACGAGAAAAAAACAACAACTAAGTTCGGTAGCCACTAAGGGGCTTTGCCTGAAGACAACCGCCCCTTGACCCCCTAGATACGTCACTAAAATCTTATTGACTCGTTTTTAAAAAAAATTAAACATTGAAAAAGAGCCAAATTTTATTTTAGTCAGAACATTTTTTTCTACCAGGTAGCTCTGTTTTAGTGCAATAAAACCAGAGAATAATCCAAAAGGAAACTTCTAATTGGAAGGTATATACAAAGTCAAAGTGATAAATAACTATTTGCTGCTCTAAGCCTCCCCCTAACCATCTCTGGTGTGAAAAAAAATACCAAAACTGAATATAAATATAAAAATAAGCCTAGACAAATCAAGAATTTCGATTTATGAGCCAAATTTGTTTTAAGTCAGAACATTTTTTCTACCAGGTAGCTCTGTTTCTCTGCAATAAAACCAGAGAATAATCCAAAAGGACACTTCTAATTTGAAGGTATATACAAAGTCAAAGTGAAAAATAACTATTTGCTGCTCTAAGCCTCCCCCTACCTTTCTCTGGCGTGAAAAAAAAATGCCAAAACTGAATATAAATATAAAAATTAGCCTAAACAAATTAAGAATTTCGATTTATGGACCTCAATGTGTAAAAGAATAAGAAAACAAAAAGAACTATCTGACAAGAATTCAAGAACTAAAAAAGTACCTTAGCAAGTATCAAAAATATAACCATCCATGAGAATAAAAGACAAAGTGTGAGTCTCCATTCAGGGGGACCAATGCCATCATCAATATTGTCAATCTGGTGTAGAACATTTCGCCTAATAAGAAGTATTAAGTATTAGGAAAGCTCAAAAGTAGCTAAATACTTGTCAGTCCTAGAGAAAAAGAGATCATTGTCGATTTCTACTGAGTTTTTACTATTTGACTTACTTGACTTAAGGCTCCTGCCACGTTGGGGGTGGCGTAGAGAGTGTCGCAACTCTGCTCCTTCAGGCTGACCTGTCTACTTCTATTAGTGGGGCCTCTTCGACAGCGATATTAGCTATCTCAAGGAATTTTTTGAGGCTATCCTTCCACCTTGTCTGAGGTCTGCCCCTAGGAAGACACCAGCCATTAGCTTTAACATCAAAATCGTAGACTATTCGGGCTGGGGTTGTTGTTGGCATAAGAAGGAGGTGTCCGAACAATCTGAGAGTACGGTGTGCTATTTGGACGGAGAATGGCACTTGGGAGGTGAGTGCGAGCAACCTTGTGTTGCTTACAAAATCGTCCTATCGGAGTCCCTTAATCCGACGGAGCTGTTTCGATTTGCCGATGTCTATCGTTCTGAGGATTGTTGATTTGAGAGGCCAGGTTTCCACAGCATAGAGGAGAACCAAGCTTACAGATGCATTATAAATTCGCATCTTCTTGGGCCTAGATATATGCGGCATCCTCCAGAGATTGTAGAGCCTTCCAACGATAGACGAGGCTTTTGAAATTCGGCTGTACACCTCTTCCTCTATAGAACCTTCATTAGACAGCACGGAGCCAAGATAAGTGAAGTTCTTTACAACTTCAACAGGAGCTCCGCAAACAATTATGTTCCGGCGAGACTGGGCTTGGGGGCTCAATTGCCATTAAGAAGGTTGGTCATCCGAGGCAGTTGCTAAGCTATTCGTTGCAATGGGTTTCGGGTGAAGGGTTGCAAGCCCAACCAACCCTAGGCCTGGATTCCGATTAGAGCCAGGATTTACCTGGATACTGAGAATCCTGGGGTGGGTTCTCAGTTTTTACTATAGTAAGATCATTATTTCCTTTCTTTCATTTTCCTCCCTAAAGCATCTACTGCTTCACAAACAATTTTCCTAAAAATAATACATCCATCTTCAACATTTTCAAATTCTAAGCTTTCCATTTTCATATCCTAGGTAAATCAAAGAACCGCATGTGTACCTGATTTTTCAGATTATCCTCAATAATTTTAGAGCGGTTTAAAACCTAGAGGAAGTAATAAAGGGTAAGAGGGTCAATTGGATTTTGATTTTAACTGGAGGGTAGAGAAAAACCCTTTGTTGAATTGGGTTGTCGAAATATAATCCCTGCAATATTTTGAAATCTTGGGGGTTCGAGTCGAAAATTTCAGGCTTATTTAGAGAAAGGAGGGAGGGATTGGCCACGGAAAATTTACATTTAGTCTGGGGGAGTGAGAAGGAAACATCTAAGCAATTTTAATGTTCAACCTATTCAATATTAATCGTTTTGCACTGTAATTTCCTGTAATACTTACATTTTATCCTCGCTTAGGTAGCAAGATGGATAAAACAACGGTATGTACTGCCATGTTGCCAAAATAGCGCATTTGCAGTATATTCACATTAAATCAAACGTACAGGATATATTAAGGTGGGAGGGACAAATTAACGTTGAATTGTAGCTTGATGGAAAGGATTGGGCTGAATCAAACGCTATGATATGTATCTAGGTTACCAAAACAACCATATCTGCAATATCTCGAGAACAAAATGAACGGTTTAAGGGAACCAGTTGAAACTTTTAGGGGATATTTTAGGGAATGGGGAGAGGGTAAATAAGATGTAGTTTCCAATCAGGGACCGAGGAGAACTTATGAAGGACAATGCACTTTGGAAGACATTGTGGCTGTATCCAGGGGAAGAGCGTTTTACCCCTCCCCATCTGAAATTTTTGTCTGGCTCATAAAAGCGTAAGAAAATGTTTGTAAACGAATTTTTTAACCCATAATTTTTTTACCCCCCCCCCTGTTTCCCGTTTAGGAAGGAGTGTCAAATCTAAAAATTAGTTTTAAGTTTAATGTTTTTTTTATTTTAAATGTGATATCTTTTATTCTAAGCACGCTTTCATAGAGTACAACATCAAAAATGTTCTAAGCTCTTATTAACAATATTGCAACAGCATTGCAACGTAATATTTATTGGTATGGACATGGTGCTTGGCCAACAACACAGTTCATATAATTATCCAGTATGATCATTCCCTATCTCACCCATTATAAAAACCCGGACCGGGGTTCGAGTGCTCCGGAGAACGTTTTTGCAGATAGAAACATAGGCGGCATCAGATCTTTTCACGGGTAGACAAGTCAGATTTCTCTTGGACGCAAAACTTGGCTTCAACGTTGGAACACTAATTTTGAAGAAACTAATTTTAAATTAATTTATTCCAATACATACATGAAAATCGGTAGTTAGTAGTGTAATGTTATTATTAGATGTTTTTAGGAATTAAAAATAGATTTCGAAGTCTCAAGTTGGTTTCAAAGGTATTTTGAGAAAGTTTCTGCCAAAATACGTGTTCCAGGGTAACTGGACCGCTGATGGCAGATCAAATGAGAGGAGCTGTTTGTACGTGCCGATATATATATATATATATATATATATATATATATATATATATATATATATATATATATATATATATATATATATATATATATATATATATATATATATATATATATATATATATATATATATATATATATATATATATATATATATATATATATATATATATATATATATATATATATATATATATATATATATATATATATATATATATATATATATATATATATATATATATATATATATATATATATATATATATATATATATATATATATATATATATATATATATATATATATATATATATATATATATATATACACTACGAAAACTTTACGAAAAAGAAAGTTTTTTTAAAAGAAAAATAAAGGCCATATTAAACTTAAGATCAGTAGAAGTAGAAGCCTACAATAATTCAAACTCAAAACGACCAGAAATTATTATTAAAGAATAAAAAAGGAAAGGAGAATAATTGGTATGGCGGTAACACTGCATATAAATTTATATGAATGTATATATAGTGGGCTGTAATAATGCAAAAGTTAAATATATAACATTGGTTTAAGAATGGAAAGAAAGACAAAGAATAAATTTACGACGATAATCAAGTAAAAAATAAGTTTTATTTGAACAATGCCATAAAGCGATGACATTTGGTTATGATATTTGACGCTTCGCATTCATATTTCAGTTTTAAAAGTTTTATCAATATTTTCTCAAAGGGAAATTACGTGGTTGGCGTGAATGTAGACTTGCAGCTAAATTAAATATAGTCACTTCAACTTTTCACATATGTTTATTGATATTGGTTTGATTTTTATTGTCTGTAGTACTGAAGAGCTCATTAAGGAGATAATCAAACACAAATTTTAAAAAAATTTACCCCTTTGTTCAAAAAAAGAGATAATCAAATATTTAAACTACTAAAACTAAAATAATTACTTGCTAGTTTATTTTCCTTGATAGGTACGTCTCTCGATTTCCTGATTCTTAAATTTTACTTCGTAATATGCACGTGTGCCCAAAAAAAATCTTATAAATTGTTCTAGGGGGAAGTCCTCGCAGCCAGTTTCCCAATTCAGGTCTTTGCACTCAAGCCATATTCGATTGGTTATTCCCGGTTTTTATTCCCGGCAACTTTTACCGCAGCAACCAATAATTAGAACCCAAGTCCTAAAATTGGTCTCAATCAGGAACCCTTATCGCTATCTAAATTCAGAAAGTGCAAATATTATCAAACAGAGGTGTTTATTGTTTAAAGTTCAGGAAAGGTCTGCCCATTCCATATGAAAACATTGATTGAAAACGAAACTAGTCTTATCTAGGCTCTCCTCAAAAACAGGTAAATATATTTTTCAAATATCACAGGTACTACAATCTGAGAAAATAAATATCACGACGTGAAAAAAAAATTATAAACTATCCAGTTGCGGATCCAGAGGGGGGGGCGAGGGTTACTCCCGTATAGTAGTCTAAAGCAGTGTAATTCACCTAATTAACGCAAGTTTGCATTAATTAAACTTGCTCCTAACGTAAGTTTGTCGGATCAACCTACTTTGCGCCCCCCTCCCCTAAAAAAATCCTGGATCTGCCCCTGAAACCATCACACCTATTCCACCAGCTATTAGAAGAAAAAAAAATTCCTTATTTTCACAAATTTCATCAACCCACCGCCTCCTTTTTTACAAAATCCTACATAGGCCAATCATTTGAGCCCACTGTATGTAAATAATAGATTAAGTCATAATTTGTATATAAATTAAGTCATACCTGTGAGATGGGACACTTGCAAACCACTTGGCTGGCTCACCAAGTTTTTTCTGCTTTCGCAATTACGAATAATGCACGTTGTAACCATTTCTCATTGAGTCAACACACTAACCCGCTAATACAGAAAGAAGTGGGAGGAGCTTTTTGTTCGCACCGAGAACGAAGACCAGAAATGATCTGCGATAAGCTTACTGGATAATTATATGAACTGTGGCCAACAATTACTAAATTGCGTTAAGTCTAATTACTGAACTATAATAATTCTGAAAGTGCAGTCAATTGCAATTTGTTATAGCAGAAATACAGAAATTGACAGAAGTTGCAGAGGTACCTTGAAAATTCTCCATTTAGGGAGGAGCGTCAGATCTAAAATTCATTTTTGAGTTTGATATTTTTATATAAAATGCAATTACTTTGATTCTAAACACGTTTTCATTGAGTACAACATCAAAAATATGCCAAGCTGCTATTAAAGGATATTGCAACAGCATTCCAACATAATGTTTACTGCATTATGTACGGATGTAAATCGTGTAATAACATAATGTTACAGATGTAAAAGGTAATCAAGTCATTTTAGTTTGTGTTCTAAGCCCGAAAGGATATAGAGAATGTAGAACTCGATACTAATACTAAAAGACTAATTTTTCCTCACTAAAACATTATTTAACCAAAGAGGCAAAAAAGAGGGGAAAACCGCAAAATTACTCACCGAAAGTACTGATCGGAAGGACTTTCTGAGTCGTTCTTGTTATATTGCTGAGATGTCTTAT
This sequence comes from Artemia sp. Qi Xiang Cuo, assembly GCF_049724085.1. Lineage (NCBI taxonomy): Eukaryota > Metazoa > Arthropoda > Branchiopoda > Anostraca > Artemiidae > Artemia > Artemia sp. Qi Xiang Cuo. Next base: position 89,864,142 of record NC_142797.1, read on the forward strand.
TGGCAACCAGCATACAAAAAGTGCGGTTTGATTTAATTTTAAATCAACAATAGTTTTTAAGCATAATGGGCAAATTACATACTGTGGGGGGTTCACCTACCCGATAACCCTAGAGATATAGTTACTAGACCATTCTGCTATGTTGAAAAAATTGTCTGTCTTAAAATCTTGATTGGGAGTGTCTGGAAAATTATGAGCTAATGAGGATGGCTGATTGCTCTCCGATCATTTTTGACTCTTAAGAGGGGACTATAACTTTTAATTTTTAATCAAATTAGCTCCTTTAAAATATCAATGATATTACTGGCTATGATAGAGCATCGCTGCCTGGGTCTTTATATGTCCTATGGTGCTCATGTGCCCTTTTAATACCTGCATGCATATAGATTTTTTGTTTAATTAAAACTCCTCCTAAAAGTTCCCTAGAGGTTTCAACTTAATGCAATTGGTATCGTTAGTTACAATAGCCGTTTGAAGCAGCATTAAATGAATACACACAGTGAGTTCTGGCTAGCTCAAAATCGACAACCTATGAAGGTATAAAGGTGAAATTTTCAGAAAATATTTCTGTTGTATGGATAACAACCTGCCATCCATATGCAGGTTGTCAAAATGGAATAGCAGTAATATCTTAGGATTAGTTTCGTATGTGAAATTAAAACTTAAAAATCTTCTAGCGGGGGATGTTGAACTAACCAAAAGACTATTTGCATCATATTACTAATGCTTCTGCTCCTACAACTACTGGTACTATTGCTACTACTGTTACTACTGTTACTGCTAATAAAGCTAAGACTACTACTATTAACTGAACTCCTACGGCTACTAGGATGTTTATTGGTGCTATTACTACAACTAATGAACCTAAGCGTATTAAGGCGGAAATTTTTTGCAGTATTGTAACTGTATTGAAATAAATCGAAACACACTATGCCCATATGGGTTGTCAAGAGGACGTATCAACAATGCTTTAAGACTGGTTGATGGTATTAAGTTAAAATGTCATTGTGTGTTGAAGGGGATGTAGAAAAAAAAGTTCTATTTGCATACTGCTTCTAATGCTACTACTGCTACTACAACTTTTGCTAAGCATAATTACTAAACCTTTCAACAATGCTGTCTCAAAACCTTGTTTGGATATTTTTTATGGGAAATGATGAGCGGGGGGGGGGGAGGTAGGGAGAGGTTTCTCTCAAATAAATTTGACTGTTAAACAGGGCACTATAACTTCCAATTTAATATCAAATGAGACACATGTGAATTTAGTTCGACGACCCAGTCCATAAAAACCTTATATGCCCCCAGGGCATAACTTAAAGTCCTGGCCCCAGGGCTCTGGGGGGTCGTGCCACCCCTGAAAGCATTGTTATATGTTCTTGGGACGATTTAAAAAAAAAATTACCATCGCACAATTTCAATCAAATGCATTTGGTGAAAAGAGGGGTTGTTGGAAAGGGGTTGCTACTTGACCTCCATCACTATTGACTCTTAAAAGGGAACTAGAACTTCCAATTTCAACAAAATGAGCCACCTCTAAGGCTTATACATCCATCCCTTCCATAAGAACCTCAAATGCCCCGGGAGCATAACTTACACCCTCGCCCTCAGGCTTTGATGGTTTGTATCAACCTCAAAAGCCTTGTTATATGATGTTTGGACTATTTTGAATAAAAGAACTGTCGCGACATTTACTATTGGATACATCTCAGGAAACACGACGTGTTTTTGTGTGTGTGTGTGTGCGTCAGGGGGGGGGGGGTAGCTGTGCTCTGATTACTTTGATTCTTTAAAAGGGAACTAGAACTTATGATTACCAATCCAATGAGTCCCCTCCGAAGTAAATACGATCACCGTTTTATAAAAAACTTAAATGCCCCAAGAGCACAACTTACAACCCTTTCCTTGAGAGCTGTAGGGGGGGGGGGTTGTCGTCCTCAGAAAAATAATTTCAGAAACCTTCAACTATGATGAATATAATTGTTATATCCAAATTTTTTTGGAGGTGTTAAGTCAAATGTAGAGCGAGGAGGGGGGGCGTTTGCTCCAGAGTCACTTTGACTTCTAAAAAGGGCACTATAACTTCCAATTTCCAGTCAAATAAGCCCCATATGATGTTTATACGACCGTCCATTCAATAGAAACCTTATATGCCCTCATAAAATAACTTACAACCCTGTCTCCAGGGCGTTGGGGGGTTGTGTCATCCCTAGAGACATTATTATATATTTTTTGAACTATTTTGAAAAAAATCGCTATCTCAAAATTTCAATCAGATGCGTTGGGTGAAAGGAGGTGTTGTAGAAGAGGGGTAGGGCTAAATGCTATCCATCACTTTTGGCACTTAAAAGGAACTATAACTTCCAATTTTGAACCAAATGAACCTGTTCTAAAGTTAAACAACCATCCCTTCCTTAAAAACCTTAGATACCCCCTGGGCATAATTTACAACCCTTGCCCCTAATCTCTCGGATTCGTTTCATCCCCTAAAGCCTTGTTACATGATATTTAGACTATTTTGAATAGAATGACTATCTCAAAATTTCTATTAGATACATGCCGAGACAATATAACGTGTGTGTGTGTGGGGGCGGGTATCTACCTTCAGATGGCTTTAAATTTTAAGGAGTACACCAGAGTGTCTGATTACCAATCCAATGAGCCCCCTTCGAAGTTAATATGACCACACTTTCTACAAAAACCTTATATATCCCCAGGGCATAGCTTACAACCCGTGCCCTGAGGGCTGGGGGGATTTCTTATCCTAAAAAACATAATTTCTAGACCTTTAAAATACGTTTAAAAAAATGGTTATCTAAAAATTTTGATTGGAAGTGTATGGGTAAATGATGGGCATCTGGGGAGGGGGGGTGTTGGGATGGGTTCTTTTGCACTCTGATCACTTTCGACTAATAAAAAAGGCACAGGTCCTCTCAATTTCCAATCGAGTGAGCCCTTTTTAAAGTTTCTACGACAAAAGTTTCTATAAAAATCTTATATGCCAAAGGTGCATAACTGACGAACCCTTGTCCTGAGGGCTGTGAGCCGGGTTGTCATCCTCAAACACATAATTTCCAGACCTTTCACCTACGTTGAACAAAATGTTTATATCAAAATGTTGATCGGAAATTTTTGGGGAAATGATGGGAGTGGGGGGGGGATTCTCCCTCCGATTGCTTTCGACTATTAAAAAGGGCAATAACCCTCTCAATCTCCGATCAAATGCACCCTTTTTGAAGTTTTTACGACAACGCTTTCTACAAAAGCCTTATATGCCCCTGGGGCACAACGAACAACCTTGGGCCTGACGGCTGTAGGGGGTTGTCATGCTAAAATACATAATTTACTTACCCTTCAACTACGTTCAACAAAATGGCTATATTAAAATGTTGATCGGAAGTGTATGGGGAAATGATGGGCGTGGGGAGGACATTCACTCTCAGATTGATTTTGGCTATTAATAAGGGCACTAGCTCCTTAATTCCAAATTGAATGAGCCCTTTTTGAAATTTCTACGACAGAACTTTCTATAGAAAACCTTACATGCCCCCAGGGCATAACTTGTAACCTTTGCCTTGGGGGCTGTAGGGGGTTTGTCATCCTCAAAGACATAATTTCCAGACCTTTCAGCTACGTTGAATAAAATAGCTATCTCAAAATTTTAACTGGATGTGTTCGGGGAAATGGTGGGCGTCAGAGGGGGGTTAGTAGCTCTCCAATCACTTTCGACTGTTAAAAAAGGGCACTAACCCTTTCAATTTCCAATCGAATGAACCCTCTTGAAGTTACTATGACAACACCTTCTATAAAAACCATATATGCCCCCAGGGCATAACTTACGTCCCTTGCCTTGAGGGCTCTGGGGGGGGGGAGGGTTGTCATCCTCAAAGACTTAATTTTCTTAATTTTCAATTCCGTTGAGCAAAATGGCTATCTCAAAATTTTGATTGGATGTATTTGGGAAAAAAATGGGCGTGATTGTGGGTTAGTTGCCCTCCATTCACTTTCGACTATTAAAAAGGGCACTAGCCCTTTCAATTTCCAATTGAAAGTTTCTACGACAAAGCTTTCTATAAAAAGTTATATGCCCCCAGGGTATAACTCACAAACCTTGTCATGAGGGCTGTGGGATGGGGGGGTTATCATCCTCAAAGACCTAATTTCCGGAACTGTCAACTACGTTAATGGCTGTCTGAAAATTTTGATTGGATGTGTTTGGGGAAATAATTTTCGTGAGAGGGGGGGGGTCAGTTGCCCTCCAATCACTTTCGACTATTAAAAAGGGCACTAGCCCTTTCAATTTACAATAAAATGACCTTTTGAAGTTTTTACGACAACGTTTTCTATAAAAACCTTATATGCCCCCAGGGCATAACTTAAAACCTTCACTCTGAGGTCGTTGGGCCAGACCTTTCAACTACGTTGAAAAAAATAGCTATCTCAAAATCTTGATTGTATGTGTCTGGAGAAATGATGGGTGTGAGAGGGGGGTTACTTGCCCTCCAATAACTTTTGGCTATTAAAAAAGGCTCTTTCAATATCCAATCGAATGAGCCCTTTTTAAAGTTTCTATGACAACACTTTCTATAAAAACCTTATATGCCCCCAGGGTATAACTTACAACACTTTCCCTTTGGGCTATGGGGGGGTGGGAGGGGAGTGGCATGCTCACAACATAATTTCCAGACCTTTCAACTACGTTGAACAAAATGCCTATCTACAAATTTTAAAGGATTTGTTAGGGGAAATAGTGGGCATGAGAGGAGGGTTAGTTGCTCTTCAATCACTTTCAACTATTAAAAAAGGCACTAGCCTTTTCAATTTCCATGCGAATGAGCCCTTTTTGAAGTTTCTACGACAACGCTTTCTATAAACACCTTATTTTTCCCCAAGACATAACTTACAACCCTCGTCCTGAGGGATGTGAGGGGGTTGTCATCCTCAAAGACATAATTTCCGGATTTTTTAACTACGTTGAACAAAATGACTATCTCAAAATTATGATTGGATGAGTCTGGGGAAATGGTGGGCGTGTAAGGGGTGTTAGTCGCCCTCCAATCACTTCCGATCATTAAAAAGGGTTAAAGCTCTTCCAATTCCCGATCAAATGAGCCCTTTTCGAAGTTTCTACGACAACTCCTTCGAAACGAAGTGCCGTGGTCTAAAAGATAATAAAACCCAAAATAACACATTGTACCAACATCGTTCTTTACTTAGGCATCGCTATTGCGCTGAGTTTGATATAGTTGGATAACATTTCGCACCATTCGTCTGCATCTTCAACAAAGCTATGGAATTTAATTAGTTTATGCCATGTATCCAACTGAATCAATAACTTAATTATAGAAGAGGTCATTATGGCTAGAAATGTAATTTCGCAAATAGTTTTAAATAAATCAGCCTTGAAAAAGATTAGTTTTTTTCTTACACGATGTCGAGGTAATTTTCTCCATAGCCTGTGGTATTTTGACTATATCTTATACCGGTTCTTAGTATCTCAAGTAAATTTTTTAAACTAATTTTATTTATCTTTTGTTAACTTAATTGTCTAATAAACTATAATAATCGGATGCGAGATGTTTAGAACTGGTTAGAACAAATCGAAAGTCAAAAATAGGTTTTAGTTGCGAAAGCATTTTTAGAGAACACCAAATTTTTTCCCAACAAAATATAGTGCGAACTTCACCGCCATTTGTAACGGAATTTACCTTACGTTCTGCTTTTATAGCTAAGGGCATTAATGGAAATGATTAATTAGTAGACATATCTCATACCGGACTAAATGACCAGTTAATTACTAATAAAGGTACAGTTGTCAGATTAGCTTTGTAAAGAATATTTGAAAAGGTCAACTCTAACTGTCTCTTTAGGGGTCTAATTTCTAATGGGTTCTACTCGTTAATATGTCAGAGACTGTTCGTTCCAGGACGTCTCTATGGCCACAGATTTCTGTGGGAAAGACCCTGGTCCCAGTTTTTTTTGTGTAGTCAAGTAGCAAATGCCTGGAACTTCCGTTCCAGAGGAATTCGGGACAAGTGTGTGCTTCGGAAGTGTCTCTGTGTTTCACGATCGTCTTAACTGTACGTGTATCTTAAAACCATTACTTTACTTCACGTGTGCTTTCACTGTTAACACCATCCAAATACAACTCAATACACCCAACTCCTTCAGCCCACTTCTTCCTCCAGCCCTAAAACCCACTCAAATCTTCCCCCCCCCACAAATAAAAAAAAATCCTCAATAAATACTCTTTTAATCTTTTTTTAAACTGTGGGAGGTTCTCAGCCGCCCTAACACTCACAGGAAGCAAATTCCATACAGAAGGGTCAAGATGTTTCAAAGTAAAACCAGATCTTACACTATTTTCAATATCGATTACTAGGTTATCACTTCTTCTTGTATCATGCTCATGAACAGAACTTGATATGGTAAAACTCATTAAGAGTTTCCGGGACTAGATCATGCACATAATTAAATACAAACATCACCGCTAAACTAAATTTGTCTTTTTTACATTAACCGCCAACATACTTAAAGACGTAAACACACTTAAATCATTTAATACCATATTTACTTTATTTATTAACTCATCCACAGAAACATTATGAAAATAAATAACAGTGTCCTCTGCGAAAGATGTAAGACACGAATCACGGAGTTAAATTCTCACAGTAACTACATAAACCAAATATAAAAGTGGACCTAGCACAGAACCCTGCGGAACACCAATATTCACAAGATATGGACCACAAGTTACACTATCAATTACAACCTTTATTGACCTCCCCTTTTGTTCTTGACTATCTTAGAGAACTTAAATGGGCCATAAAATCAGCTGATGTAGGACGGCATATAAAAAAGGTTTACAGTTATTAAAACAAATTTCAAAGCTTTTTCATAGAGGATGGTGACAGCGCTGGTATTGAATTTGAGTTGGGTAACCCAGAAATCAGAATCCATTTCAGGGAAGTCGGTGGCAACGCTGCTACTAAATTTGAGTTTACGAAATTAGAACTAACTGACCGAGGATATGAGATAGAAATTAATTATTAAAGCTCCATCCTGACGGTGGGTAAAATGAGTCTAGAGTAGAACACAATATAACTACTACTAGGAAACCGTTGAACGACCAAGCGAACGATAGCTAATATTCTTGACTATTTTAAAAAACTTAAGTACGCCATAACATCAACTGATATAAGACGGCATATAAAGAAGATTTACAGTTTTTAAAACAAATTTCAAAGCTTTTTCATAGAAGATGGTGACACCGCTGGTATTGAATTTGAGTTGGGTAACCCAGAAATCAGAATCCATTTCAGAGAAGTTGGTGGTAACGCTGCTACTAAATTTGAGTTCACAAAATTAAAGCTAACGGACTGAGGAAATAAGATAGAAATTAAATTTTAGAGCCCCAGCCTAACGGTGGGTCAAATTAGTCTAGAATAGAAAACCATAGAAATACTACTAGGAAACCGTTGAATGACCAAGCTACCTGAAGAGAACATAGTACAAATTCTCCTCCTCTGCCCCAATTGCTGGGGAAAATTAGCATACCTTTTACAATTGGAGCCACTTCCCAGATTTTCACAGAGCCATAGCTGGAAAACTGACCCATTGCCATTTCCAAGAAATAGAGAGGCTTTCCAATAAAGAAGAGAACGACCAAGTATGGAATTATAAACGCTCCACCTCCGTTTTCATAGGCTGTGAAAGGAAATCTCCAAATATTTCCTAATCCAACAGACATGGAAATGCAGGACATCATAAATTCCACTGGACTCCCCCATTTTGCTCTTTCTTTGCCTGTTTCCACATCTAACTTAAATGATTTCTATAAAAAATGTAAAATCAAAGGATTTGAAATTTCCGCAGTAGAAAATTTGTTCAATACTGTCTTAAAAGAGATTTAGACGAGTCATATAGCTGTCAACGGTCAACATTTTTAGAGGTATATTTTAGATTTATTTAAGCAGTATTATCGTGCTTCAATTTATGAGTATGCAGCAGGGGGGACAAAACTAAATTTCAAAATCTTTGGGGAGGGAGCTACTTTCTTTTTTCTTTTTCATTTTTTTTCAACGAAAATATGAGAAAAATGCATTTTTTAAAGAGAATACCAAATAAAAGATATTTTGAAAATCGTGGAGAATCAAGGGGAATCCCCCTAGATTCCACGTAATATCTGAATTTCAGATACAATCGGAGTTGAAAAATACCTAGTCCCGCAGCAAGTTTGAGCTCCAGTAGTTCAAGGGGGATACAGAGGAAAGAAAGCCTTTTGGAATTCCTCCAAAAAATCTACCAACGATTTGTTTCGGTCATCAGGTAAACTTAAAATTTATTGACATAAATATATTTTTTTTAATGCAGTCTAGAGGTTAATTTTAAGTTCTCCTCTTGTGGGTGCAGTTTTGTGCATTTCTGTTTTGTTGCAACAGGTACTGTTGTGCTATTGTGCTGTATCCTCAATTAAGGTTAAGTTGAATGGAGCAAAGTAGAGCAAACAATTATTTCAATGTTCTAGTGATAAGCACACAACCTTCACCTTGTAGATTTACGTTAAAGCACCTAGGACACTAAAGTTAAAACATTTTTATCCCCTGCCTCCATATTAGGTCGATTAATACCCGAAATCGTCATTTATTACGGATTTTGTTTCAGTTGTTACAAGATTTTGACATTACTAAATTTATGAAGCTTTGTGCAGTTTCACCATTGTTGCCTTAATAAAACATAAAAAAGAACAATCGGTAAATTTGAAGATACGTTTCTTTTATAAGAAGCCAAATTTAGACAATTTGTTGATTTCCAGTTTTCATCCCACGTTATTTAAGACCAGGTTAATACCTCAAACGTCTGCGCTTATATTTTGATAAGTAAAATTAGGATATGGAATAAAAAAACGCACCAGGTCTACGGGATTTTCATCATGGTGTCTAAAACAAAAAAATTTAACTTACAAATCTGTGCTTTACATAGTAAAAATTAAGTCATAAAAGTTATATCTTCGAATTAACAACAAAATAAGGATACTTCTGATATAAGAAATAAGTCGGGACGCAAAAGGAATAAATACAACAAAATAGCCTTTCTATAGTCTTTCTATAAAGATTATCTTGTATTTTAGTCAATTAACTAGTAATATGAAGTGTTTCGTGTTAAATAATTTTAACAAAAACTATATCAGAACATAATTTAGATCATAAACTTCTCAATGATATATGCATTTTTTTTTTAATTCCTGTTTTAAAACATGATCTTGTAATTATACTATTAAATAATTTTACTTATCCAATGACTGTTCTTTCTTACCCACTTTACAGCCAATTAATTGCAATATTTCTCTTTTGATACAACAATCAGGAGACTCTATGATGGAATATCTTTTTCACTCATTTTCTGCTGAATTTCACCCACATTGTATATTTTCAAAATAGGCGTTTGCTAAATATTAAAACTATATAATTACAGAAAGAGGTCTTTTCATTAAAAATTTGTTTTCCTTATTTTATAAGAGATATATGACTGTTTGAGTTTTTACTTAACCAATTTAAAGAATCCAACTTCATTTTTACTGTCCTTGGTACTATTATATTTACATAATTTTATGTAAATCTAATCTTATTAAACAGACAATAGTTGTATATATGCTATATATTTATCTTTATTTTTTTCTCAAAAAGAACACTGGAAACTTTATTTCTGAGAGTTGCCATACAAACATTTTCGGGTGGGAAAAAATGGTTTAGATCGGTAACAACTCTCAGAAAATTTGTTTAGGGTCTTAATTTTCGAAAAAAATCTTTCCTATGAATGACGTCACAAATATTAGACGTTCGATACCCTAATAATTTTACTTTCCAAAATTTTTAATTATTTATTTATTTATTTTACTAATAATTACACAATAAAGTATATATACACGTAACCACCTGGGGAAGGCTCGAAAAGCCTGATGATGGACGGCTGCAATCCTCTAATTCTCAACCAATAAAAGAAATCATTTACAAAAAAACTAAAAAGAACTAAAAAAAGGGACAAAAACTCTCTCAACTACTCAACTAACAAATAATGCCAAAATCTAAAAGAAAAAAAATAATCTCTCTCACAATAAATGTTTCTTAAACTTTACCTCAAATGACCCATTGTGTTCAGCCTCCCGAGTACCCGCTGGGATATCATTCAAAATAGACGGATCTAAATACATAATTCCAAAACCTGCACCTGTTATGTCTCGGTGCTCAACAACAAAATTTTCCACCTCCCTAATCGCATACCTGTGGAGCGTACCATTTACGCGAAAAAAAACAGTAAAAACTGTAGGACGTAGATAATTCCAACATCGATAAGCAAAAACAGCAGCTTGATAATCGCGAATCTGACCAATATTAAGCACTCGTAATTTCTTAAAAAAGACGCTGTTTCGTTCATATTTTCCATATAACTACCAAGAAGACATACTATTTTATTTTGAAGAATCTGCACTCTTTTAAAATTTGCATAAAAATTACTAGACCAAAGAACACAACCATAAGAAATATAAGGAGCAACAATAGTGCGTTACAGTAATAGAAGAAATGATAATGGCAAAACATGCTTTAATCGGCGCAAAATTCCCAGATTTGTAGCAGCTTTAGCTGCAACAAGATCACTATGGGGCCTCCAAGATACATTACAATCAAGCTGGAAGCCCAAATAACACAATAACATCAATTAAAATAAAAAGCAATAAAATTTAAAGAGTCAAAAGAGACCGAAGGGCAATTATTCCCCCCACGCCTTTTTTCCCCAGATCCATCCGATAAAAATTTTGAGATAGCCGTTTTGTGAAAAATAGTTCAAACATCCGATAATATAAACTCCGAGGTTGACACAAACCCATTTTTCCACTTTGATATTTTTACTTTGATACCAGTTTTTATACTTTGATAAACATTAGGATTTAAAAAAAAGTTTGATTTTGAAATAAGGAGTTTTAATAACTTGAAACTTTTTGCAATCAAAACGAACAAAAATTAATTTAAAAAAACTTCCAAAAATTTATTTTCTTAGAAAAAGTTTTTCAAAAAAAAGTAAATGCCCTTTTAAACTTAAGCTCAGCAGATACAAATACCTATTAAAATTCAAACTCAAAACGACCAGAAATTACTATTAAAAAGAAATGAAACCCAAAACGAATAGAAATTAAATAAAAAATCCTATAAAAAAACATGCAACAAGTAATAACATAAATGAATAAATAGATCTTAAAGCGAGTAATGTCTAGTAATTAAAAAAAAATATTTTGCTATTGAAGTATAAATATAACTTAAAACGAACAGAAATTAAATAAACAATCAATGCAAACAAACATCCATTTATAGCGGACTTGTTTTTAAGTCAATTAGAATATGAATATATGATAAATAAAAATAGCCCAAACAATGTAAAATATAAGTTTTCAAATAATAAAAGATATCTGGATGATCTCTTAGAAATAAATTGCACGAAGTTTATTGAGATTTCAACAAATATTTTTCCACAAAAGTTAATTCTGGAGCCGAGCTATGGGACAGGACACTCTGACCATTTCTTAGATTTAAATATTAATACTTCAGATAATTAGAAATTAGTTTTTAAAATATATAATAAAACGGATGATTTTAATTTTGAAGTAATTTATTTTCCATTCCTTGAAAGTAATATACATTCAAATATTACTTATTCAGCTTAGTATTCCCAACTATTTAGGTATGCAAGAATTTGCAGTAATTACAAAGATTTTAAAAATAGATGCTTAGCCAAAAACTGGTCTTAAGAGGTTTGCCTGCTAATAAAATTAGATGGCAAATTAAAAATTTTAGTTATCTGCTTCATGAACTTTTAGGTAAATATACAAAAAATTATAAAGAAAAATTGAAAGACATTTTAATATAATTTCTGTTTCATTTTTCTCTTTTGAGATTTTGAATTTTTACATTGTTTCCAAACCAGCTTGAAGGACTTTAAATCTATTATTGGTTCCAGATACAAATAAAACACTTTGTTTTATAACTCACGTCCGGACCAGTCTTTCATTGTTCCAGAATTGTTTTTGCATTCATTGACCCATTGGATTTCATTAAGGATAGAACCAATCTTATTTTGTATGTATTTTTTGAATAGTTTTACTAGTATGCATGTATTTCACAAGTTTTACCTAACATAGGGATACCATAAAGATCTTATGGTAGAGGCTCCACTGTTCCGGGTAAAGAAAGTAAAGCCTCGAAACCCGTTAAGGCTGGTGGTATTGTTCTGATGAGCCCTAATGAAAGGTTACTACTTTGAAATAATTCGCCAGATTTAAGGTGCTTTTGCTTGTAAATTTAAAACAACTAACATTTATTGATGACGGCTTTGCATGGATTTGGACATTTCAATTTGGTTGATGGTTCGGTTATACTGTTTTGTCCTAAGTAATTGGATAGATGAGTAAGGTTGAAACCTCGTTCAAGTGCATATTTATTTCAATTGCTGGAGTAGGATGATAGTCCGTCTCTTCTTCTCTCTCTCTCTCCTTTTTTTTTTTTTTTAGCGAAGTAATTACCTCTAAGACATTATACAATAGATACTAATGTAAATGAATAAATGAATATTAAAACGAATGAAACTTAAATTGAATATTGAAATCAAGCTTGAAACGAACATAAATTACTAGTTAGGGCATCCTCTCCTTCTCTCACTGTAAAAGTCTAAAACCTACTGGTCATTGGCACTTTACTGAAAACTATATGCGTCTTTAACAGTCTTGGAAAGCATAAAGAACATCAAATTCAATATTTGATATATAGTAACATTAATTTTTGAAAGATCCATCAGTTAAAGAACTGATTCACTTCTATTTAATTTTTATTTTCAATGATGTAAGAACTGGAAAAAAAATAATTTTAATATTATTCATTTTCAGTTTAGCGCCAATGACGCAGTAAGCTTTAGGTTTTTATTTACAATTAAGGATGGGGGCAGTATCCAAACTCTTGTTCTTAGTGAAACTATATTCATCTTGAACAACTTTTGAAAGAACTTGTAAATTAAACAGAATATTTGATGTATAATAATATTATTTGCTGAAAGCTCTTCAGTTCAAAGTTTTACTATAATTTTAATGTTTATTTTTAATATTACGACTGTCATAAAATTGTTTTTCAGAAATATGATCAGTTTGGTGTAGGAAAAGAAAACATTAATGACAACAGACACCTACAAATTCTTCGGTAAAAACCATCTAATTATAACCAATACGTATTTGGTTATAAAATAGCTCATAAGTTAACATGGTTTTCATTTGATGATAAGATAGCTAACCTTATTGATTATGTTATTGTAAACCAAAGACTGGCTGGATAAACAATACAATATAGTAGGGTATATAGGATACTAGGGTAGGATACTAGGATACTACGTTATATATCCCGCTTTCTAGGGCTATAATGGGAGAAAGGCTGAGATGGCCAGGGCATGTTCTGTGGATGAAGGATCACAGATTGCCAAAGATTTTCCATTTCGGTGAATGAAAAATAAGTTGTCCTCGGTTTGGGTGGAAGGGTGTCGTAAGGGCATATTTAAGGGAAGTGGGATTTTCCTGGGAGGGTGTAAAGAAGGAATTTGTGAATAGATTGGGGCAGGGGAGCAGCGTGCGTAGCTGTATTTGTCTCAGGCGGCTTGATGGTGCGGCGAGTGTTTATTAGTATTAGCATTATTAGTAAAGATGTAAGCATTTAGAATTAAAAATAAACAAGAAAAAAAAACAGAATTACCAAGACGTAAGTTTTTTTTATCGCAGTGGAAAAATTTTGGATGAACAGAAAGATAAGTCTGTTAAGTAAGATTGGAATATGTATTTATATATAGATTTCCAAAAAAACCGTCGGGCCATAGGAAAACAACAGAACATAAACATAACAAAAATAAAAAAAACATACAAATAAATTAAAAATAGTAATTATATATGAATATTCACGAAATTGTTTATAAAGATATACCACCCACATTAGTAGTATCATGTTAATTACTACGGTAGGCCAATCGCCCCTACTGTTTTCTTCTCTAGTGGCTCAAGATCATGAATCTTTATGAATGAAGATTCCACCAATGCTGCCATCTACATAATCGAATTCATAGATGGCGTTATTATAAACTATAGTTATAGATGGTGACATGTTTTCTTTTCCAATGATACATTTTTAGCTTCTAAGCAGCTTTTTTAATTGATTTTATGAAAATTTTGTTTGATGTAGGAATCGAACGTGAGACCCATGATTTCCTATGGTAAAAGAACGACAAATTACTTGACTGAACCCACAAGTCCTTGATGATACTATGTTCACAGAAATACACTCTAGGCAATCAATGTATTGTTTTTGGAACGCTGGCCAACTGGTGTTATCAGTGATCTGTTTCCGGGCAGCTTTTTTTGGTATCATTCCGAAAATAGGCATACCATGATAATTTTAGATGCTTGCTGGACAGACACATTCTTTTGATGTTTAATTAAACTTGTTTTGATCTCCAAAAATTGTCATGACTACAACCGAGTAGGTGTCCTTTTTGTAATGTACTGGTCCTGAGCACATTGGTTTTCCATTGCCAGGGCTTGCGCATGAGTTTGGGTCACCAAAATCCCATTCAGGATCGCTGGCCCCGCTCCAGGGCCCAAATGCCACCCCCCTAAAAATTTGTCCCCTCTCCCAATCAAATTGTTTTGGGATATATATTTTGTTCGGGGGGGGGACTTGGCTTTTCTTTTGGGGGGGACAGGGATATTCTTTTTTCACTTCGATTTTTTAACTAAAATTTTTTCAACTTTTTTCCATGTCAAGTTAGGTTATAGATCATTCTTGTATCCTTTAAAAGAACTTTACGGTGTTTGAGACTCTGTTCCCTGATTCCATTTGTTTTTTCTGAAATTGGCGTTCATTAAAAACAGAAGATTTTTTTGTTAAATAAATAATTCTTGTATCCTTCAAAAGAGCTTTACTGGGTTTGAAAGGCTTACTTCCCTGATTCTATGTGGTTTGTATCTTTACTTTTCACTCATTAAAAAGCGAAGATTTTTTTGTTAAATAAATAATTCTTGTATCATAGGCAGCGCAATAGTACTGCCTAAGTAAAGAACGATGTGGGCACAATGTATTATTATTATTTTTTTTTTGGTTTCTTGGTCTTAGACCATGACACTTCGTATCGAAGGATTTGTTCGAAGAAACTTCGAAAAGGGTTCATTCGATTGGAAATTGGAGTGGCTTGTGCCCTTTTTAATAGTCGAAAGTGATGGGAAGGCAACTAACACCCCTTCCACGCCCACCATTTCCCCAAATATTTCCAATCGAATTTTGAGATAAACGTCTTGTTCAGCGTAGTTGATTTCCACATGGAAATTATGTTTTTGAGGAGGACCTTCCCAACAACCCTCAGGGCAAGGGTTTTAAGTTATGCCCTGGGGGCATATAAGGTTTTTATACAAAACTTTGTTGTAGAAACTTCAAAAAGGGCTCATTCGATTGGAAATTCAAAGGACTAGTGCCCTTTTTAACACAGTCGGAACTGATTGTTGGGCAACTAACCCCCCTCTCACGCCCACCTTTTCCCCAAACACATACAAAAAAATTGAGATAGCCATTTTGTTTAATGTAGTTGAAAGTTCTGGAAATTAGGTATTTGAGGAAGACAAATCCCCACAGACCTCAGGGCAAAGGTTGTAAGTTATGCCCTGGTGGCATATAAGGTTTTTTTTTATAGAAAGCGTTGTCGTAAAAGCTTCAAAAAGAGCTCATTTGATTGAAAATTGAAATGGATAGTGCCCTTTTTAACAGTCGAAAGTAATTGTAGAGAAACTAACCCCACTCTAACGCCGATTTTTTCCCCAAACGCATCCCATTAAAATTTTGAGATAGCCATTTTATTCAAAGTAGTTGAAAGGTCTGACAATTATATCTAAGAGGATGGATGGAAGGCAACTAACATCCCTTTCAGGCCCACCTTTTCCCCAAACACATTCAATCAAAATTTCGAGATAGCCATTTTGTTTAACGTAGTTGAAAGTTCTTGAAATTATGTCTTTGAGGATGAAAACTCCCTCACAGCCCTCAGGGTGAGGGTTTTAATTTATATCCTGGGGGCATATAAGGTGTTTATAGAAAGCGTTGTCGTAAAAACTCAAAACAGGTTCATTTGATTGGAAATTGAAAGGGCTAGTGCCCTTTTTAATAGTCGAAAGTGATTGAAAAGCTGTATATTTTTATAGTAAAGATCGATGTAGGTACAATGTATTATTATTATTATTTTTTTTGTTTAGACCAGGACACTTCATATCGAAGGAGTTGTTTTGCGACCTTAGAAAAGGGCCCACTCAATTGAGAATAGAAAGGAATAATGCCCTTTTTATTAGTCAAAATTGATTGAAGGGCAACTAGTCCTCTTCCCACGCCCACCGACCCATTTGCTCATTATGTTTTAAAACTAAATGTTGCCTTAAGATTAAATCAAAATGCACTGTGTTAATTCTAATTCCCAAATAGGCATCTCAGCAGTATCCCAAGAACGACTGAGGGTATTATGTTCAAATTTTCGGAGCTACTTCTGCTCTTAAAATTTAACCAAATCAAAATAGCGCAAGTGTATCCAAGCTATCAAAGAATATAAACAGTTTTTTTACCAATGGGGTCAAGTTTTATATTACAGGTCAACTAGAGGAGGTATGAAACTAAATTAAACGCTGCTATTTTCGTCCAAATTTTTAAAAGGGCATATGTTTTTAAAAATTGCTGAAAATTTTTCTCCAGCATAAAAAAACGAAAGATTTAAAGAATTATTTTCTTTTTCCCTGATAAGACTATGTCTACAGAAAACGAAGAGAAATTATTTAAAAAAACTTCTCCCACAGAATAAGTTTTTCAAAGAAAAGTAAAAAACTCTATTAAACCAAAAATGAGCAAAAATTTCCGAGTCAAACTCAAAACTAGCAGAAATTGACATGAGTCGGGCTCAAAGCCCTTATGCCTTCCCAAAGCCAGAACATAATTTGCACTTTACTGAAAAAAATACAAATATATTTGTATTGTCAGTTTAATATACATATACTGGTATTTAGTAATCAAAATGTTAATATTATTTGATTTATTAAAATTATAAAGTAAAAACATTTATATTTTTTAGTAAAGTGCAAATTATGTTCTAGCCTTGGGAAGGCATGGGGGTTTTGAGCACTACTCATGTTAATTTCTGCCCGTTTTGAGTTTGAATCGGTTATTTATGGCAATTTCTGTTCGTTTTGGGTTTCATTTATTTATCGATGCTGATTTGTGGTAGTTTCACGCTTGGTAGATTATTTGATTTTATTTTTGCTCATTTTCGGTCTAATGGAGTTCTTTACTTTTCTTTGAAAAACTTATTTCATGGAAAAAGTTTTTTTAATTAATTTCTGTTCGTTTTATGTTGAGAAAGTCTTTTCAGGGAAAAAGAAAATAATAGTTTAAATCTTTTCTTTTTTTAAGACTTTATAGTTTGGCTTTTAATTTGTAAGTTGGAGAAAATTTCTCAACAATGTTTAACAACATGCACCCATCTATAAATCTGAACATAAATACAAGTGCTTATTTTAGTTTCTTAGTTCCTCTAGTTGACCTTAAATAGTAAACTTGATACCATTCGCAAAAAAATAACTGTTTACTTTCTTTGATAGCTTGCATAGACTCACGCTATTTTGATTTCTTAAATTTTAAGAGCAGAAGTAGCCCCGAAAGTTTGAATATAATAACCTCAGTCGTTCTTGGGATACTGCTGAGATGCCTGATTGAGAATTAGCATTAACACAGTGCATTTTGAGTTAATCTTAAGTTGCAACCTTTGCCCTGGGGACTCTGGGGGATTTGTCATCCTTAAATAAATAGTTTCCAGAACTTTCAACTACGTTGAACAAAATGGCTATCTCTTAACTTTGATTGAATGTGTTTGGAGAAATGGTGCGAGTGAGAGGGGGGTCAATTACTCTCCACTCACTTTCGACTATTAAAAAGGGTCATTTCAATTTCCAAACAAATGAGCCCTTTTGAAATTTTTACAACAACTTTCTATATAAACCTTATATGCCCCCAGGGCATAATTTATAACCCTTGCACTGAGGGCTCTGAAGGGGTTATCATCCTAAAAGACCTAATTTCCAGAACTTTTGACTACGTTGAACAAAATGGATATCTCAAAATTTTTATTGGATGTTTTTGGGAAAATGGTGGGCGTTGATGAGGGTTTGTTGCCCTTCAATCACTTTCGACTATTAAAAGGGCACTAGTCTTTTCAATTTTCAATTGAATGAGCCCTTTTTGATGTTTTTACAGCATCGCTTTCTATAAAAACCTTATATGCTCCCAGGGCATAACTAACAACCCTTGCCCTGAGGGTTGTGGAGGGATGGGTTGTCATACTTAAAGACCTAATTTCCAAAACTTTCAACTATGTTGAATGAAATGGCTATTAAAATATTTTGATTGGATGTGTTTGGGGAAAAGGTGGGCTAGAGAAGGGGATTAGTTCCCTAAAAGCAATTTCGACAATTAAAAATTCACTAGCACTTTGAATTTCCAATAGAATGAGGCCTTTTTTTAAGTTTTTACAACAAAGATTTCAATAAAAGCCTTATATGCCCCAAGGGCGAAACTTATAACCGTTGCCCTGAAGACTCTGGGGGGAGTGTCCTGCTCAAAGCTATAATTTCCTGAGCTTTAAGCCGCGTGGAAGAAATGGCTATCTCAAAATTTTGATTGGATATGTTTGGGGAAATGGTGGGCGATGAAAGGGTGTAAGTTGCCTTCCAATCACTTTCGACTATTAAAAAGGGCACTAGCCATTTCAATTTCCATTCGAATGAGCCCTTTTTGAAGTTTCTATGACAATGCGTTCTATAAAAACCTTATATGACCTCAGGGCCAAACTCACAACCCTTACCCTGAGGGCTATAGGGGAGCTTGCTCCTCGAAAATCTAATTTCTATCTGGAAATCAACAACGGTGAAAAAAATGGCTATCTAAAACTTTTGATTGGATGTGTTTGGAGAAAAGGTGGGCAAGAGAGAGGGCTTAGTTGCCCTCAAATCACTTTCGACTATTAAAAAGGACAATAGACCTTTGAATTTCCAATCTAATGAGCCCTTTTTCAATTTTCTACGACAAAGATTTCAATAAAAACTTAGATGCCACCAGGACATAACTTATAACCCTTGCCCTGAAGACTGCGGGGGAAGTCTCCTGCTCAAAGATATAATTTCCTGACATTTAAACTGCGTGGAACAAAATGGCTATCTAAAAATTTGGATTGGATGTGTTTGGGGACATGGTGGACTAGGATGGGGTGTTATTTGCCTTCCAATTACTTTCGACTATTAAAAAGGGCACTAGCCATTTTAATTTCTAATCGAATGAGCCTTTTTTGAAGTTTCTACGACAACATGTTCTGTAAAAATCTTATATTCCCCCAAGACATAACTAACAACCCTTACCCTGAGGGCTGTGAGGGGGTTTTCATCTCCAAAAACATAATTTACAGAACTTAAAACTACGTTGAATAATGGTCATCTCAAAATTTTGATTGGTTGTGTTTGGGGAAAAAGTGGGCGTGAGAGGGGGGATAGTTGCCCTCCCATTACTTTGGACTATTAAAAAGAGCACTAGCCCTTTGAATTTCCAATCAAATGAGCCTTTCTTGGAGTTTCTACGACAACACCTTCTATAAAAACCTTATATGCCCCCTGGGCATAGCTTACAACCCCTGCCCCGAAGGCAGTGGGGGAGTGTCCTCCTCAAAAACATAATCTCTATCTGGACATCAACTATGCTGAACAAAAAGGCTATCCCAAAATTTTGATTGGATGTGTTTCGGGAAATGGTGGGCGTGGAAGGGGTGTTAGTTGCCTTCCAATAACTTTTAACTATTAAAGAGGGCACAAGCCACTCCAATTTCCAATTGAATGAAACCTTTTCAAAGTTTCTACGACAACTTCTTTAATACGAAGTGCCCTGCTCTACAGGAAAAAAAATAATAAATAATACATTGTGCCAATATCGTTCTTATATACCCTCAGGGCATACCTTAAAACCCTTGCCCCGAGGGTTGTGGGGGAGTGTCCTCCTCAAACACATATTTTCTTTCTGTAAATCAACTACGCTGAACAAAATGGCTATCTCAAAATTTTGATTGGATGTGTTAGGGGGAATGATGCGCGTAGGGGGGGGCTAGGTGCCCTCCAATCACTTTCGACTGCCCCCAAGACAAAACTTACAACCCTTACCCTAAGGGCTGTGAGGGGGTTGTCATCCTCAAAAACCTAATTTACAGAACTTAAAACTACGTTGAATAGATGGCTATCTCAAAATTTTGATTGGATTTGTTTGGGGAAAAGGTGGGCGTGAGAGGGGGGTTAGTTGCCCTCCAATCACTTTCGACTATTAAAAAGGGCACTAGCCCTTTGAATTTCCAACTGAATGAGCCTTTCTTGAAGTTTCTATGACAACGCCTTCAATAAAAATCTTATATGCCCCCAGGGCATAGCTTACAACCGTTGCCCCGAAGGCTGTGGGGGAGTGTCCTCCTGAAAAACATAATTTCTATCTGGAAATCAACTACGCTGAAAAAAATGGCTATCTCAAAATTTTGATTGGATGTATTTCGGGAAATGGTGGGCATGGAAGGGGTGTTAGGTGCCTTACAATCACTTTCGACTATTAAAAAGGGCACAATCAACTTTCCAATTGAATGAGCCAATTTCGAAGTTTCTACGACAACTTCTTCGATACGAAGTGCCCTGCTCTGAAGGAAAAAAAAAAATCATACATAGTGCCAACATCGTTTTTATATGCCCTCAGGGCATAACTTAAAACCCTTGCCCCGGGGGTTTTGAGGGATTATCCTCCTCAAAAACATATTTCCTATTTGGAAATCAACTACGCTGAAAAAAATGGCTATCTCAAAATTTTGATTGGGTGTGTTTTGGAAAATGATGGGTTTGGGGGGAGGGGGCTAGTTGCCCTCCAATCGAATGAGCCCTTTTCGAAGTTTCTACGACAACTCCTTCGATAGGAAGTGCCCGGGTATGGAAGAAACAAAATAATAAATAATAGATTGTGCACAAATCGTTCTTTATTTAGGCAGCGCTATCGCGCTGCCTATGAAACAAATAATTCTTGTATCCTTAAAAAGAACTTTATGAGATTTGAGAGACTCTAATCCCCGATTCCATGTGTTTTTTTTTCTTTACTTGGTGTTCATTAAAAAAAATTTTTTTTATTAATTAGATAATTCTTGTATCCTTTAAAAGAACTTTCGGGGTTTGAGAGACTCTGTTCCCTAATTTCATGTGGTTTTTTTTCTTTACTTGGCGCTCATTAAAAAATTAAGATTTATATTAAATAAATACATTTTTTTTCTCCTTTAAAAGAGCTTTATGGGGTTTGAGAGACTCTGTTCCCATGATTCCATGTGTTTTTTCTTCTTTACATGGCGCTCAATAAGAAAATTAAAATTTGTTGTTAAATAAATAATTCTTTAATCCTTCAAAAGAGCTTTACGGGGCTGTAGAGACTATTCCCTGATTCCATGGGTTTTTATTGTTTACTTGGGCATTCATTAAAAAAAAAAAATATTTTTTATTAATTAGATATTTATTGTTTCCTTTAAAACAACTTTACGGGGTTTGAAAGACTCTGTTCCCTGATTCCATGTGGGTTTTTTTGTTTACATGGCGTTCATTAAAAAAACGAAGATTTTCTGTTAAATAGATAATTCTTGTATCCTTTGGAAGAACGTTACGGGGATTTGAGACGCTATGTTCCCTGCACTGTATATATAATTATAACTAATTATATGTACAGTGGTTCCTTGATTCCATGTGGGATTTTTTTTACTTGACGTTCATTAAAAAACGAAGATTTTCTGTTAAATAAATAATTCTTGTATCCTCTAAAAGAGCTTTAAGGATTTGAGAGACTCAGTTTCCAGATTCCAAGCGTTTTTTTTTTCTTTACCTGGTGTTTATTAAAAAAAACAAGATTTTCTGTTAAATAATTCTTGTATCCTTTATACGAACTTTACGGGGTTTGAGAGACTCTAGTTGCTGATTCCCAGTGGGTTTTTCTTTACTTGTTGTTCATTAAAAAACGAGGATTGTTTTGTTAATAAAAATAATTATTTTATCCTTTAAAAGAGCATTACGGGGTTTGAGATTTACTGTTCCCTGATTCTATGTGTTTTTTTTCTTTACTTGGCGTTCATTAAAAAAAAACGAATTTTTTGGTTAAATAAATAATCACCTTAATCGTAGCAATATTATTCTTATACATAGCACTAATCTCTTTAATATACTTATGTGTCACACCATCCAAGGACTAAGACCTTAACTAAAAGCTTTTCTATAAACTGAATAAAACATCTGTTTATAATCTTTAAAAATGAGCATTAATGGTGTCTGATTATTCAGATATTTCTCAATTATAAATCCAAGACTGAAAATTGGGTTGATGCATCCTTTCCCTTCCTTAAACCACACTGTTCTTTCTCTTAAAATTTTATCTGTAGCATTTCTTACTAGAAAGTATTATCATTCTAAGTAATTTACTTGCTACAGAAACCGAAAAATACTTCTATAACTACCACACTTATTCTTAACATCTTTCTTTTGAGGATGTTCAATTTTCGATCTAATTTATTAAAGTTAAATTTTGACGAAAGTTTACTGACCATAAAATAAAAATGAATATGTTAAAATAACTGATCTATGCTTCATGTCTCGTAAATGATGATACAATCTTGGAAAACTATTAAGCCAAAAAAATAAAACTTTCAGGAATAGATCTAAGGCCAAAGCTACATTTCAAGAAATTACAGGTGGAGGAGACCGGGGACAAAAGAATTCTTAAAATCTAGGGATTTCGTTTTGATGTCTTTTATTTTTCAATAAAAACACAGAAAAGTGAAGTTTTCAAAGAAAATACCAAAAAAATAATATATATTCGAAAAAATTTATTTCTAAGACCTTAAGAGAGGGGGCAAAAATATTAGGGACAGGGCAATTGAAATGCCAGGCAATTTAAAAGACAATAGAAGCAATCCAGGGGATGATAGTTTTTTCCTCGAAAAATGCAGGGGAAAAGGTTATAGGTATTTTATTCAATAAAAGTTAGAAAAAATCAAATTTTGGAAATAACTTACTTGGATGTTTGGTTCATTATTCGGCTCTTTGTCTAATACTGTTGTACTGTCTCGAACAAATCCTTCATTTACATGTCCATTACTACCTCCATGTCCCTAAAACAAATAGAAAAAATGAAACAAATAAAATCAAAATAGAGTTATAATAATTTAAGTCAAACTAAATTTACCAGCTTCAGTCAAGTCAAATTAGCAAAAATTAAAGGTACAAAATAAAAAGGTGGCTTATGTGACTTAATATTATATAATTTAAAAGTGCGAAAAGTACTTATATATTACAATATATATTGATGTAAATGAATAAATAAATCTTAAAACGAGTGAAACTTAAATTGAATATGCCCTTGCCTTGAGGGTTGTGGGAGAGTGTCCCCTCCCCTGGATCCGCCACTGCCTTACACTCTCTGTTTCTTTCTTTGTTAGGGAGGAGAGCAGATGCCTAATAGGTATCTATTATCACATTTGCGCTATAAATGGGAGGATATTAGAGGTCGGGTTTAATCCTAAAGGGTGGGGGGACGGGTCTGACTGTGCACAACCTTCCCGTTGGTGGCCCTGTTTTCACTAATCTTTGTGCACGACTAAAAAACAATAAAACATCGAAACCTTATTGCCCTTATGACCTTTAGTTTTCTATTTTCTAAAACTTAGTAACATAAGAAAATTAATCTAAAAAACCAAAATAACTTTACACAGAGATAACCATTCACAAGCAATATATAGAGCTATCCTGCCATTTGCGCTGCAAATGCAAGGATATTACGAGGTTGGACAGACCTGTCCTCCCATTTGCGCTCCAATCCCTTTTGACTATTGAAAAGGGCACTAGCCCTTTGAATTTTCAATCGAAAAAGCCTTTTTTGAAGTTTCTAAGACAACGCCTTCTATAAAAACCTTATATGCCCCCAGGGCATAGCTTAAAACCCTTGCCCAGAGAGTTGTGGGGGAGTGTCCTCCTCAAAAATATATTTTATATTTGGAAATCAACTACGGTGAACAAAATGGCTATCTCAAAATTTTGATTGGATGTGTTTGGGGAAATGATGGGCATGGGGGGGGGGGAAGGGGGTTAGTTACACTCTAATCACTTTCGACTATTAAAAAGGGCACTAGCCCTTTAATTTCCAGTCGAATGAGCATGTTTTGAAGTTTCTACGACAACGCCTTCTATAAAAACCTCATATGCCCCCAGGGCATAACTTAAAACCCTTCCCCTGAGGTTTGTGGGGGAGTATCCTCCACAAAAATATATTTTCTATATGGAAATCAAATAAGCTGAACAAAATGGCTATCTGCAAGTTTTTTTTGGATTTGTTAAGGGGATTTATGGGCGTGGGAGAGGGGCCAGTTGCCCTCCGAAAACTTTCGATAATTAAAAAGGACACTAGCCCTTTAATTTAGATTAAATTAAGCATGTTTTGATGTTTATACGACAACGTCTTCTATAAAAACCTTATATGCTTCCAGGGCATAACTTAAAACCATTGCCATGAGAGTTGTGGGGGAGTGTCCACCTCAAAAATATATTTTCTATCTGGAAATCAGCAACACTGAATAAAATGGCTATGAAAATTTTGAATGGACGGATTTGGGGGAATGATGGGCGGGGGGGGGCTAGTTGTCCTCCAATCAATTTAGACTATTAAAAAGGGCCCTAGAACTCTCGATTTCCAATCGAATGAGCCCCCTTTGAAGCTTCTATGACGACTCCTTCCATATGGGACAAAAAGTGCCGCTGGGAAAAAAAAATAATAATAAAACATTGGAGCCGTATGGCCTTTACTATAGGCAACGCTACAGCGTTGCCTCTGATTAAAGATACAAAGTAAAATAGTGATTTTTGTGGTTATATTTACCTAACATGGCCGTTAATGTGTCTGAACACTCATAAGGTTATTTTTTGCTCAAAAAGTGCCTCTTCAGATAATTTTTTTTCCATTATTTTCTATTAAAGACACAAAACAAAATATTGAATTGTGCAATTTTATTGACATAACGTTTCTGTTTGAGTGCTTACAGCCTGAAAAAGTTCACTTTGTGCTCAAAAAGTGCAAAATGTGCTGAAAAGGTACCGGAAATGCAAAAAGTACCTCTTTTTAGATTGTCAAAAGCAGAATTTTTCCTTTTTCTAATTAAAAATACGAAATAAAATAGCAACTCATGTGATATTATTGACGTAGTTTGACCGTTAATGTGTATGAAGCCCTAAAAAGTCACTTGGTGCTCAGTGGTGGATCTAGATAGGGGCAAGGGGGCACGTGCCTCCCCTCTAACGCAGTGGCAGATTTGGGGTTAGGGTTGGGACCGCTTAATCCGGATTGGGTTGGAACACTGTAACACTCTAATGTTATTTTTTGTAATTGATTTTTATTATTTGACTTATAAATGAGTTTTTAATTGTTAGGACTGTTTCTTTTTCCAAACAAGTTCAAAACAAAGTTTCAGTTACTTTCTGTGGTCTCTGTTATATTTTACTGATGGCGTATATCGTCTAAAAGTATTTAATTAAATTTAGATTTATTATGAGAATCTGTCCGTATTACCATAAAAGCCAATTCGGAGGTGAAAATCTTTATTTCATATTAGAAAGAAGGGGAAACTTAAAATCATAAGTTCCTTAGGCTGTCGAAATAATATTTTAGGATTGTGTTAACATTTTGGATTTCAATTAGCAAATAGTGGCCACTTTACTTCCTATTTTTATCTAATTAAAGCTCTGCATTTTATGACATATCACCACCCCTATTCGTCGTATATTATTAAAGTAATTAATTAAAGTAATTAATTAATTTAAAGTAATTAAACCAAACTCTTTAGAAATACCTGAACTTCAATACAGCTTCGTATAAGTATGCACCTAAAACTAAGTATATGATTCGGAATACTCTTTTAAAGGTCGGAGTAACCATTTAAGAAAAATGGATTTTCAAAAAATTGTTTATAAAAGGAGGCAAATAATCATTTGTTAATTTTTTATGCAGGCAGTATAGATGCATCTCTGAATTTCCAGTTTAGTTCAGTGGAATGGCATGGATTTTTTTCAAACATTTAGGCCTACTAATGAAATGTTGAGAAAAAGTGGAAATTCACCACTCTGATTCACCACGAAAATGGAATGCAACTACAATATTACTTCAGAATTTCTCACCTTCTCAACGGCAACCAGTCATAAAATATACTTATGTTTATGTATAAGAACAGTATATATTTATCCATAAAATTGTATGTACTGCCATCTGTACAGCTAAGGATATTTATGCTTATTATCGCTATTGCCTACCTATCATATTTCTACGATTAGTTGTCTTTAAATCAAAGTTTTTTTAGGACAATTCTCTTACTTAATGTAAGAGAATGGCAACCAGTCATAAAATATACTTATGTTTATGTATAAGGACAGTATATATTTATCCATAAAATTGTATGTACTGCCATCTGTACAGCTGAGGATTTTTATGCTTATTTTGGTTAATGCCTACCTATCATATTTCCACGATTAGTTGTCTTTAAATCAAAGTTTTTTTAGGACAATTCTCTTACTTAATGCTAAATTGGAACCAAATTTCTTTTTCCTCAACAGACATATCGAGATTTAAACTTTTGAATTGAATATCTAAAAATAAAAAAATAAAAACTTTAATTAAAAATCCTCCACAGCTCGAAACCCTGAAAACTTAAATTACCAATCTGTACCTACCAAATACAAAAATACCAAACACTTAATTTTTTCGTTTTTTTAAGAAGTATTTCAAATGACATACTTATTTTGAAGCACATACCTACATACATCTTTATTAGAGTTCATATTTTTTCTTGATGAATAGATAAATAGACCTGGATATATTTTAGGAAGAACAGAAGAGGAAATTACTAACGAAGAGCTCAAAACTAACTGGACTCTAGACTGACAGGACTAGCCATTATAAACGTTCACCAAAATATTGAGATAAAGATCGACCGTGTGATAAACAGATGTGGCGGGAGTAGAAAGAGAAAAATTGACTTTTTTTTCATAAAATTGTGAATTTTGTAATTTAAGTACAAAAAATGAAAAGATACGCTATATTGTTATGAAAAGCGAAATGTTGATTAGTAATTTTTTGAAATTTCGTCAAAGTTGACACTGTTTATTAAAACACTATTTTTAAAGAGAATTAGTGATTATTCAGTGTTTTATTGCCTATGCTTAAAACCCACGTTTTGAATGTCTTCTATGTATTTCTATCTCTTTGTTCAATGTTTCTTTTTACGCCCTTAAAGGAACTAGTATTTATCTTAATCCTCATTTCCTACTCTTTATTACCGTCATAATTACTAAGCGATGCCATATAGTTAGGCGACATACTAAATGGTTTAACCTATACAAATAATCACAAAGACTGCATGACTCCAAAAGATGGTTCAAGATCAACTTTTTTTGACGATACAAAGCTTAAATCACTCGCTATAGTATTCAGAAGTACAAAGGCTAAAAATTATGCAGAAAATATTAAATATCAGTATTTTGTTTTAGATGGTGACCAGCTTTTTGTTTTTTTTTATGGTGGGATGACTTTTATAACTTACCAGTTTTTGCATCAATATTTTTACGTCGTTTGAACTTCAACAGATTTATTAGAACTTTAATCTTCATCAGATTTTAGATTAAATTTAAGACCATTTCCACTACCTACATACGACGCACAGCCTTTGAGGTTAGCTTTAAATTGCTGATATTTCTTTGTTCACAAGTTTATTGAAGCAACCTATTATAAGCCCCTCGCTAGGGAAAAATCCTGGCCCCTCCCCCCCTGTTTGTGCTAAAAAAGTACAAAATGCGCTTAAAAAGTACTAAAAGTGCAAAAGTGCCAGAAGTCTCAAAGCTACAGATAAATACAGAAGGAGATTTATTTGGAGAGGGGTCTCTAATTATTCTCTAATCTCCATTTATTCACTGAGATTTTTAAGATAAAGCTTATCAAATGAAAGCTGTAGGGTGACAGCTTCCCTGTAATTGTAAAATAGAAATTTCTGTGTAAGAGAACATTCTTTTAAGAGAACAAATATAATATAAGAGAAAACATTCTTTTACTTAGTGACACAAATATTTGTTTAATTTGGCGTAGACACAAGAATTCATTTTCATGACAGATTCATTTTACGGAAAATTAATTTCCATGGAAAATTCCCTAAAATAGCAATGAAGAAAAAAAAACGAATGATATGTATGAATATACTTTCTTGACGTTACATTACAACCACATAAAAATTAGAATAATAAAAAAATGACATAAAACTTGTTTTTTCTTATATTAAATAATGGAATCGACACAATGGTGTTACCATTTAGTAACCTACTATTTTACAATTAGTAGCCTAATTGTTACTAATTGTTACTAATTGTTACTAATTACAATTAGTAGCCTATTTTACAATTAATATTACAATTAGTAGCCTACTAATTACAAAAAAGAGATCATTAAAAGGTTACACGGATCGAAGAATTTCTCGCAAGTTGACGTAAGAATTTAAATTCTTTGACTCTGTTATTTCCTTGAATATTTTTTTTTATGAAATGTTTTAAATCAATTTATATTCGTTTTACAACGGTTGGTAGAAAATACGAATGTTTGTAAACTTCCTTTTTCTCTTTTCTTTTTAAGAATAAAAACGTTGTTACAATTTGAATTTCAGGCAAAATATTCGATAAATCGTAGTTTTGTGCAATAATAAATTACTCTGATAAGTGGATTGGATGAAGAGGGTTCAAATAAATGGCGTTCACTTCTTCTAATTCCACCGAATATGGTAAGTTTTTTGTCAAATTTGGAAAACCCAGCTTCATAAAACAAAATCTTCAAAAACTATCTTCAAACCCTTACGTGTGAACTCAAATAGCAGAATTCCGCGTTCCAGAGAGTAGTATCCGCATGTTGATGAACAGACTTTGTATTCAAACCCGTACGTGTGAAATTAAATAGCAGAGTTCTAGTGAGTAGTGAGTAGAATTCCAGTGAGTAAAATTCCAATGCCAGTGAGTAGTTTCCCCATGTTGATGAATAGACTTTGTATTTACAGTTACATATTTGACTTGAGTAGTGGCGCCCTCTCAAGGAAATTATAGCCTAGTAACTGATGTAGCATTCCCAAGGGCTTCTGATTAATGGATAATTCTTCTGGGCTTGGTCTTTTCTGGCAGGCGTTTTTGAGCTGAAAAACCTCTTCCCAGCTATTTTTCTACTATGGGTTGCCTCCCTGTAGTAGTATAATATTGGTAGGAATGATCCGTTTCTAAGCCGGCTTAAGTGCTTCGGTGTAGGCTTGAGAAGTTGTGTTGGTCTCTTTCCTACACTGGTATCCGGAACCATTACTTTTCCTGAGACCAAAATAATTTCAATGATTTAAAGAATATGAAAATTGAACTTGGAATCTTACGACGCTAAAAAATAACTATCGGTATCGACATTTTGACTTAAGAATTCAGACGATTCGAAACAGACTTACTAGGAGTTTCAAAAATTCATATTCCAGGGGTAAGAAGCATAAAACTTGGTGATATAGAATTTTGTTACTCAGTCAGGAAGGATGGGCTACATAGACAGGAAGTAGAACTCATGATGAATAAGGAAGCCACTAAGTCTTGTTTAGGCACAGAAGGTATTAACAATAGAATACTAATCGCTCATTTTATAACCAGAAAGTTCAGGGTATCAGTTATAGTAGTATATGCCCCTGTAGAACCGACTGACGGAAACACTAGTTTCTTCCATGAATTCTACTTAGTGTTACAGGAGCAAATAGACTGGGTCCCAGGTAGAAATATGTTGTTTTTATTAGGAGATTTTAACACCCAGTGTGGTAGAAATAGGGATATATGGTGTCCAAGCCTAGTTAAATTTGGTGTAGGAAAGGAAAATAGTAATTACAATCTAAGATCACACTGGCTATCCATGACGTAAGAAACCAAGAGAGAAAGGGTATAATAAATGAAAAAATTAAATCAAGTAGGTGAGAAAACGAGGAATTTTATCAGTCATTAGTAAAATATGAAAACGAAGAACAAGCAAATATTTCGACAAGGATCCCCGCCAAGTCGTCCTCAGTGCTAAGAAAAATATGCGGACAGATTCTCTTAGATTATACTAGCCGAAAATATTGATTGAGTCTTTTAAAACAAAAAGTTGAACATTTTTTTAACCCGGGAAAGGATAAAACTAACCCTACACTGATTATTGGTGTCTACAGAGTCCCGTGTTCATGTGGGAAATTTTATATTGGTAGGACCATCAACAACTAGGAGAAGGATTGCATGAACACAAAATTTCAATGGGTAAGTCACTGAGATTTGAAAATAAAAATAAAAGTGAAAACTTCGATTCTGCTTTGGTCCTCCATATTTTCGAAAATCTTAAACACGTAGTTATTTTTGAAGAGGCAATTTTAAAAATATACTGTAAATGGCCTACCACAATGTCTTAAGGAGGCAATTGAAATAAAAAATATTATATAAATATAAATTTGGCAATAAATAGAGACACATGAGATATTTCCTTAAGCCCAATTTATAACAACTTAATATTAAAAGACTCAATCGATATTTCCGCCCAGTCTAATTAAAGAGAATCTGTCCATCGTTTCTCCTCTTGTCAAGTACACTTCAAAAGGATAGATTTTTTTTCTTTCTTTCTTTTTGAGCACTGAAGACGACTTGGCGGAGGTCCTGGTCGAAATATTTGCTTGTTCTTCGTCTTTATATTTTAATACTGGCTGATACAATTCCTCTTTTCTCACCTATTTGATTTGATTTTTTCATTTATTATATCCTTTCCTCTCTTGGTTTCTTACGAAAATAGTAATTGCTACAGACTGCTGCAATTTTGTAGGTATGACAATCTAGTTATAACTAATGCAGTATTTGGTCATAAAATGACCCATATGTTAAAGTGGTATTCGCATGATGGTAAGCCAGCAAACCTTACTGATTATGTTATTGTCAACCGAAGGCTGACAGGATCAGTACAAGATACTAGGGTGTATAGGAGTGCTTTTATTGATGTTAAAAGTAAAGATCGCCATCTAGTAGTGTCTAGAATTAATCTAAAGCTGAAATTTCAACAGGGTAACTACCTCCCGGGAATTTATGATTTTGGTAGATTCCAGGATGAAAACTTGAGAGAAACTTTCCAAAAATAGTTGAATACTAAACTGGAGAGTTGAAAATTTGACAATGCAGAAGATGGACGGAATAATTTTAGGAAAAATTTAATTTGCAAAGTTGCTGATGGTGTCTTAGGGAGGAAAGTTAGGAACGCAGCTAGGAATATTAGTGAAAAAACTTTATGTTTAATAGAGAGGAGAAGGGGCTTGTACAGGATTTACCTGAGTGATAGGTCATATGAAAACAAAAGGAATGTAAAGAAAGTGGAGAAAGAATTAGAATATGAACTAAGATGGTGTGAAGTGAAGGTCATCGATAAATTTGCCGAGGCTCTGGAAGGTCCAGCTAGACGGCATAATAGTAAATAAGACGGCATAATAGTACATTAACATGTACTAACATGTTAATAAATTGAGAGGAGTAGTCAATCCAGACTTATCCCAGTTAAAGATAGGAACGGGGCCACAATTAATGATAAGGAAAGAGTTAAAGAGAGATAGGCAGAATATTTTGAGAATGCACTAAACCCAGATAGAGTTGCAGGAAAAGATACAGAGGAAAATGAAAAAATTTATGATACCTTAGATGTGAAGAAAGATTTGTTTTGTAATGAAGAATTAGCGACAGTGCTAGAAAGATTTAATAATAATAACACCCCTAGTGCTGATAGTGTGGTAAATGAGTTTCTTGAATATGGTGGCTCTGAGTTTAGACCCTGGCGCCACGCCGATGAGGGAAGACCGGCAGCGACGGGGCCAAAAACAGTGTGCCACGCCGCATCACCGGCAAGATGTAGGTGGTGCACCGCTGGTGCGATCAATGTTGACCGCAAACATTATTGTTTACATCAGTCTTTCTCAAATCACAGCTTAAATTTACAACAGATTCGAGCCTATTCATGAGTTCAGAACTTCACGAGTCGTTTGCTGAAAACTCGTTTTCTTTGTTGTTCATCAAGAGAAGAAGAAATCTGGTAGAAACGAAATGGCTGTGGTGTTTCAGAACCCTTGCATAATAGTTGACAATTATTAACATAAACAATTATCAAAATTAGTATTTTTTTTTCATCGAGCATTACTACATAAGAAACTTCGAATACCGTATCACAAGATTGTTCAGTTATCAGGGTAAAAACTTTAAATATAAGTTTGAACTTAGAAGCTTAATTTTTTCATAATGCCCTTTGCCTATATCTGTTTTGTCACCTTTAAAACAGTTGAAATGGGCGACTTTGATTGGTTTTTTTTGCTATTTTGGATTCCTAAAAAGCCTTCCATGTATTAAAAACTGGTTTTTAATAACAATTAAATAAAAAATACAATATAAAGTTTTTTTTTGGCTTTTTATAGAATATATGTCATTTAGACTTAGCCTGAACTGCTGCTTTTTTTTATTGCTTTTGGCTGCTTTTTTGGATATTAGTCATTTTTAACTCTAGGGATTCATTCCAAATTATACTCTCATAAGTGCCTAATTTTAGCTAAATTGTAAACTGCATCTAAAATGAATAAATTTATCAAATTGAAAAATACATGATGAACACTTCACATAAGAACACTTCAATTACAATGAAACAAAAAACACTTAACGGTTTACTCGGTATGAAGAACAATGAAGTGCCAGCTATTTTCTTAGGTAAAAAATGAAAAGCTCATCCGTTTTAAATGTAATTAAATAAAATATTATGCAAACTGAAGTAGCTCCAAGAAGATGTTGAGATTTTCTTCCTAGTTCGTCACTTTTAATCCGAGCAAAATGTTATGAGACTTAGTATCAGTTATTGAGTTTAAGCCTTTATTTCCAAATGCTCACAAAAATTACCAAATTCAAGAAAGTCGCAACAATAAGTCACCCGTGGTCAAAATGCTCAACGACTCCTTTTTGATCCCCACCCAGGCTCAAAGCTTCTGCTAAGGTCATATCAACGGAAATCTCCAAAGAGTTTCTTTTTAAATAGCTTTTAAGCGTAGTTAGGGGTATTTAGCCTTTTTTGCTTTTCTTCAAAGCTTTGAAAAAAGGGTTATAATATTCCAAATGTTACATTTGTTATATTTGTATAAATTTTTGGTCATCATTTGTGGGGTGATCGAATTTTTTAAACCACTGTAGATACGTAAGAACGTTGCAACATCTAGTACCCTGAGGTCATAAGACTATCAAAGACTCCTCCTTGAACCTCCCAAATTGAAAGCTTTTATTACGACCTGGACTTTTAATGTAACTTGGGCACTGGACCAAGGGCGCCATTGTCACTCGAGAGCAATGTCAGGTGGAGATGTCGATATTGCTTTCGTCACACCAATTCATTTTAGTTTGAATCTGCCTGGTACTTATGAATGATTGTTTTCAAAGTAAACTCGTTTCATCAATAAGAAAAAAAACAGGTTGGACGCATGTGTCCCTTTCCCTTTGGACGATAAAACTATACAAGTGCTTTATCAAGTATAACTCATGAAAATCTTGTAAATTTTTGTCAACTTTTCAGCTTTTTGGCATTCCTGCTTTTAATTAAAAAAATAAATCAAGGTACTATCACTTAAATATAATAACTCCCAATGCCCCCTCCTCTGGATACCATATTGATTGCATACCGTCTCTGCTTTAAATAAAAAAGAATAATTAACTTATTGGCATCCCTGGTTTCAAAAAAAAAATTCGAGGCATTATCATTTAAATATGATAGCTCCCTACCCCCCCCCCTCTGGATACCACCTTGATAGGATGCCGTCTCTGCTTTAAATTAAAAAAAATTAACTTTTTGGCATCCCTGCTTTCAATAAAAAAAATTGAGATATTATCATTTAAATGTAATACCTCCCTATCCCCACCTTTGGATACCACCTTGATAGGATATCGTCTCAGCTTTACATTAAAAAATTAATTTACTTAATAACTAACTATGTCACTATATGGTTCAAACAATCACGCAAAAAAACGTTAAACAGCTTAGTGTTCCTTGAAAAAAAAATTGAGGGTATGAGTAAAGGGGTACAAAGACAACAACAAAAATGTCGAAATTATTCAGATATACCTCAAATTATTGGAAAACTGAGTCATAGGTTCGCCGTGGCATTCAATAAGATCCAAAGAATCTAATTAAAAAGGGAGCACACACAAAAGCCAAATAAGTCCCAATGAGGGGCCCTGGGTATATCAAAAGAATTCATTGGTGTACCAGGAAATTTGATATCATTTTCTTCGGTCTCCACTTTAAATGAAAAAAATAATTATCTTTTTGGCATCCCTGCTTTCAATAAAAAAATGAGCTATTATCATTTAAAATGATAGCCCCCTATCCCCCCCTATAGACAATAATTTACAATTTTTTTTATCAATCGTGTTTTTGGGGTAACTTCCGTTTCAATTTTGAATTCCCCAACCTTGTACATAGCTTAGTCTATAGCTAAATTTTGTCCCAATAGAAGGTTTTTTTTGTGGGGGGGATGTTTTAAGACAGAAGATTGTATCTTCTTTAATATATCAGGCGTTCAGCAATTGAGTATTAAACATTAAGAAAATCTTATCTAAAAACAGTAAAAGAAATAAAAATTCTGCAAACTTTCAATTCAGCTGTAGAGACAATCTGTCGGCTATCACTTTCGAAATCAAATTGAAGGCTGAAGCTGTATACTAGTAAATGCGTTCTATAATTCTATTCAACTTGAAAATAATATTCTTGACTACGAAGGATGTAAGAAATAGCAATTGGGAAACTGCATTCGAAATGATTTAAACTCATTTCATAAAGACGATACTTTTTCTTTGTCAACATTTGAAGAACTGTGTACATTGCAATATTTGCAATTGCATATTGTATCCGTCTGGTTTTTATGCAAAGTAACAAACGAGACGAAAATTAACGAGCAAGAGAGTAGTGAAGAACTATGGTATGCAAAGTAATATTTGGCAGGGAAAGTCACTAGTGATAAATCGCAAGCGGTGGCACCGTGATTGCGTGATTTTCGGGGATTCTGGGAACCAATTTTTTTTTGAGTGACGCATAGATTTTCGGGGAAATACCCGAAATTTTGGGGATAGCGCAAGCCCTGCTTGATTTCTAATCAGGAAAATTGAAATACTAAACCAAACGAGAAAGAAAACCTCCGACTTTGTGGTTGACGCAATAAAGAATTGCCGCAAAATTAATTCAAAGTCAGCCGAACGCCACCGCCTCTGCCGGTGGCGGCGCGCCTGTGGAGCGCCGGTGGCGTAGCGACACCTCGGTGGTGGTTGACCAAGCTTCTCATCGGCGGCATTTGGTCGATCCGCCGGCGCGGCACCGAGATCTATCTGAGGTTACAAATAAGCTACTGAAGATTATGAATATGGTTTTTGAAAAAGAGAAAGTACGAAAACCTTAATTAAACTATTGTATAAAAAAGGCAATAAAAGTGAGCATCATAATTGCCGAGGCATTAGTCTGGTTTCCTTAGGTAGAAAATTACTTAGTAATATGATACTTTTCAGACTGAGAGATGATGTAGACTAAGTTATAAGTGAAGAACAGTGCAGTTTTAGAAAGGGTAGAAGATGTGTCGGCGAAATTTCCACTCTTAAGTTAATAATTGAGAAGCAAGCGCTCGATTCTATTGATATAAGAGCTTTAGCGACGGTCTTATCCTTGTACGATATTAAAGAAAGAAAAAAATTATTACTGAAAGTAAAGAGCGACATTAAAACTTAAAACAAACAGGAATTATTCCGTTTATGAAAAGGGTTGTCCCCTCCTCAACGCCTTGCTCTTTACGCTAAAGTTTTTTATTGTTTAAAAAATAAAGTTGTCACACAGATTCAATCTTTAGCGTAAAGACGAGGCGTTGAGGAGGGGACAGCCCCGTTCATAAACAGA
This sequence comes from Artemia sp. Qi Xiang Cuo, assembly GCF_049724085.1. Lineage (NCBI taxonomy): Eukaryota > Metazoa > Arthropoda > Branchiopoda > Anostraca > Artemiidae > Artemia > Artemia sp. Qi Xiang Cuo. The sequence goes on from NC_142797.1 coordinate 89,900,342, forward strand.
ATAATTTCTGTTCGTTTAAAGTTTTAATGTCGCTCCTTACTTTAAGTTAAAAAAACTTTTTTTTTATTTAATTTATGAACGTTTTTGAATTAATGCAGCTTTGATTTTGGCTCGCCGTACATGAATAATTGAAATTAAATTTGCATATTAATTTTACTTTTTTTGGCTAAATGGCTTTCTCTAAATTTTGTTCTGACGTAACTTACGAAATAACTTACATAAAAAACTTCTACATTAGTATTTTTTTATTACGTAAATGAGGGGTTCTCCCCCTATTCAATACCTCACTCTTTACGCTAAAGTTCGAATTTTGTTCAAATTCCTTAAGAATAACCCCTGAACCACAAAATCAGTTTAATTAGAATAGATAGCTTTTTTGAAAGTACTAAAAAAAACTTGACTAGGGGGAGAACCCCTCATAAACGTAATAATTTCTGTTCGTTTTAATTTGTAATGTTGCTCCTTATATTCAGTTGAAAAAACTTGTTTTTTATTAAATTTCTTATCGTTTTTTCTTAAATAATGATGGGAAATTCGTCGCCCCCTCTCATAGAAATGTGCCTTCCCCCATGACAATATCCTCCCTGGAAAAATCCTCCCACGTAGCCACTTCTTCTGACACCATCCCCACCAGAAAAATTCCTCCTAAAAACGTCTGCATACTTCCAAATAATAAATACTATGTGTAAACAATGGCCAAAGTTCATCAATTGCGCTCCTTCCCCTGGGGACTGTGGAGGATTAAGTCATCCTCAAAGACCTACTTATTAGATTTTCGTCTATGTTGAACAAAATGGCTATCTCCAAATTTTGATCGAGGAACCTTGGGAACAAAAATGAGCGTGGGAGGGGGCCTAGTTACCCTCCATTTTTTGTTCACTTAAAAAGAGCACTAGAACATTTAATTTCCGTTTGAATGAGCCCTCTCGAGATATTTTATGACCACTGGATCGATACGATCACCCCTGTATAAAAAAAACACGCATCTATGATCTTTCTTCCGGCAAAAAATGCAAAATTCTACATTTTTGCAGATAGAAGCTTGAAACTCTACAGTTCTCTGATACATTGAATATGATGGTTTGATTTTCATCAAGATTCTGTCACTTTTAGGGAAGTTTCCCCTATTTTTCGAAAATAAGGCAAATTGTTTCAGGCTCATAACTTTTGAAGGGTAAGACTAAGCTTGATGAAACTTATATATTTGAAATCAGCATAAAAATCCAATTCTTTTGATGTCTATACTGGTATCAAAATACCATTTTTTTTTGTTTTCGTTACTATTGAGCCGGGTCGCTCCTTACTTACAGTTCGTTACCACGAACTGTTTGATACCAGACAAATAAATCAAAGTGATTTGTAATAGTACAAATAAATTAAAGTGATTAGGTAGAAAATGAGGTTAGCAGCTAGTTTCGTATTAAACAAGAAGTTAAGCAGGGTTGTGTTATATCCCCTTTTATATGGATAATTTTGATGGATATTGTCTTAATGAGCATAAGAAAGAAATTGCCAGAACCAAACTTTCCGTGACTTTGATTGGAGGAAAAACTTTCCTGGACTTTTATTGTGCTGGTGATTTAAGCATGTTAGTTGAAAGTGTGAGCAAAATGAATGAACCTATAGAGGTTTTGCGAGTTCGCGGTGCTAGAATAAGTTTGAAAATTGATATTAAGAAGACTATGTGGCTAAGGCTAGGAATAAGTGAAGATCAAAAGGGTAACGTTGAGCAACGAAAAGATTTATCAGGTGGACAGCTTCACTTACCTTGGAAGTATTATTAGCAAACATGGTGGGAGCAGTCAAGATATTAAAAGTAGAATAGTCAAGGCTCAGGGTTTTTTTTTCACAGTTAAAAAAAAGTTTAGAAGAATAGGAAGATAAGTAAGCAAACCAAGATTAGAATATTGGAAGCAACAGTGATGACTGCGGTCAAATATGGCTATGAAGCATGGGCGCGCTGAAAAGTGGATGAAGATTTGCTAAGATGTTTTGCAAAGAAACTGCCTACATATTGTTCTGCGTACCCAGCTGACAGACCGTATTTTAAACAGTAGGTATTATGAAAAGTGTAGTTCAATCCCGCTTTCTAGGGGTATAATAAGACAAAGGTTGAAATGGCTAGTGCACGTTCTGTGGATGAAGGATGACATACTGCCGAAGATTGTCCTTTTTGGCCAACTGTTGAGGGCTAAAAGGAAAACAGGTCGTTCACTGTTGGGGTGGGAGAATGTCATAAAGAAAGATTTAAAGGGAAATAGGAGTTTCCAGGGAGAGAGTAAAGAGGGAGGATTTGGAAAGATTTGGATGGAGGAGGAGGAGCGTGCATAGCTGTGTTGGCCTCGAGTGGCTTAGTGGTGCGGTGAGTTGCTAGTAGTAGCAGTAGTATTTATAGTCACTTTAATTATAAATTCAATTATGAATAATGGAGTCAACCTTATTCCCTGTGAACGAGCTAAAAGCCCTTTGTTTTATTTATCTAAATTTTTCCTCTTTTTTTTATAGAAATAAACGAACTGAAATCTGTATCAACCAAAACTTGAAGCAATATCCACGTACAATATAGAAGTGAAACATCACAAAACACCAGAATTGGTAAAATTATTGGTCCATAATTGGTGAATTGGTGAAAACTGTTTCCCCTGATATTTCCAAGAAGAACAACTTTTTTATTTTGTACTTAAATATTAGAACATTTTTTTAGGAAAACGTGCTTAGACTGCAGTGGCAGTATATGACGTTGATAAAAAAAATAATTTTTAGAGCATATTTATAATTTCTTATCTAATCTTTGAAAGGTCTTTCTTTGGTTTTGTTTGTTTTAATTTCAGTCACTTCTCTGGTTCAGTGAAGCTTATTTCGAAAATCTAGTTTACATTTGTCCTTCTTTCTGTTTTAGCGATAAGGATAGCTTAGCAAAGAACTTTCCCAAAATATCTTATGTTTTTTCTGAAAATCACCTTATCTTTGCTTTATTTTTTCTTCGTTTCTTGTTCAAAGTAATTCCTTTTCTAATTCAATCTATCTGAAGACAAATTAGAAAACACGTACGCAGCGCGCTAGAACTTCCTAAGTAAAGAACGATGTGGGCACAATGTGTTTTTTTTCCTCCATACCCGGGCACTTCGTATCGAAGGAGTTGTCGTAGAAACTTCGAAAAGGGCTCATTCAATTGGAAATTGGAGTGTCTAGTGCCCTTTTTAATAGTCGAAAAAGATTGGAGGGCAACTAGCCCTCACGCCCATAATTTCCCCAAACACATCCAATCAAAATTTTGAGCTGGCCATTTTGTTCAGCGTAGTTGATTTACAGATAGAAAATGTGTTTTTGAGGAGAACACAACCCCACAACCCTCAGGGCAAGGGTTCTAAGTTATGCCCTGAGGGTATATAAGAACGATGTTGGCACAATGTGCTATTTATTATTTTTTTCCTGGAGAGCAGGCCACTTCATATGGAAGGGTTCGTCATAGAAACTTAAACAGGGGCTCATTCGATTGAAAATTGAGAGTTCTAGTGCATTTTTTAATAGTCAAAAGTGATTGGAGGGCAGCTCGCCCCCCCTAGCCCATCAGTCCCCCAAACAAATCCAATCCAAATTTTGAAATAGCCATTTTGTTCAGCGTAGTGTATTTCCTGATAGAAAATATATATTTGAGGAGAACACTCCTCCACAACCCTCAGGGCAAGGGTTTTAAGTTATGCCCTGGGGGCATATAAGGTTTTTATAGAAGGTGTTGTCGCAGAAACTTCAAAACAGGCTCATTCGATTGGAAATTCGAAGGGGTAGTACCCTTTTTAATAGTTGAAAGTGATTGGAGGGCAATTATCCCCCCCACGCCCATCATTTCTCCAAACACATACAATCAATATTTTGAGATAGCCATTTTGTTCAGCGTAGTTGATTTCCAGCTAGAAAATATGTTTTTGAGGAGGACACTCCCCCAGAGCCCTTAGGGCAAGGGTTTTAAGTTATGCCCTGAGGGCATATAAGGTTTTTATAGAAGGCTTTTACGTAAAAACTTCAAAAAAAGCTCATTCGACTGAAAATTCAAAGGGCTAGTGCCCTTTTTAATAGTCTAAAGTGATTGGAGGGCAGCTAGCCCCCCCCCTCACGCCCATCATTCCCCCAAACGCATCCAATAAAAATTTTGAGATAGCCATTTTGTTCAGCGTAGTTGATTTTCAGATAGAAAATATGTTTTTGAGTAGGACACTCCCCAACAACCCTCAGGGCAAGGGTTATAAGTTATGCCCTTGGGGCATATAAGGTTTTTTATTGAAATCTTTATCGTAGAAACTTGGAAAAGGGATCATTCGATTGGAAATTCAAAGGGCTAGTGCCCTTTTTAATAGTCGAAAGTGATTTGAGGGCAACTAACCCCTTTCTCACGCCCACCTTTTCCCCAAACACATCCAATCAAAATTTTTAGATAGCCATTTTATTCAACGTAGTTGAAAGCTTTTTAAATAAGATCTTTTAGGATGAAAACCCCCTCAGAGCCCTCAATGCAAGGGTTGTAAGTTATGCCCTGGGGGCATATAAAGTTGTATTGAAAGCGTTATAGTAGAAACTTCAAAAGGACTCATTCAATGGGAAATTGAAAGGGCTAGTATCTTTTTTAACAGTTGAAAGTGATTTGATATCGACTAACGCCCCTCTCACGCCCACCATTTTCCAAAACACATCCAATCAAAATTTTTATATATCCATTTTCTTCAACGTAGTTGAACGTTCTGGAAATTAGGTTTCTTACGATGATAATCCCCTCAGAACCCTCAGTGCAAGGCTTGTAAGTTATGCCCTGGGGGCATATAAGGTTTATATAGAAAGTTGTTGTATAAATCATAGGCAGTTCGATCGCGCTGCCTAAGTAAAGAACGGGTACATTCGAGAATGAGACCAGAAACGGGGACTAAGTAAAGAGGAGGACACTCCCCCATAACCCTCACGGCAAGAGTTTTAAGTTATGCCCTGGGGAAATATAAGAACAAAGTTGGCATATTATATTATTTATTAATTTTTTCCTTTAGAGCAGGGCACTTCGATTCGAAGAAGTTGTCGTAGAAAGGGCTCATTCAATTGGAAATTGGAGTGGTTTGTGCTCTTTTTAATAGTCGAAAGTAATTGGAAGACGACTAACACCCCTTGTACGCCCACCATTTCCCGAAACACATCCAATCAAAATTTTGAGATAGCCATTTTGTTCAGCGTAGTTGATTTCCAGATAGAAATTATATTTTTGAGGAGGACAGTTCCCCAAAGCCCTTAGGGCAAGGGTTATAAGTTATGCCCTTGGGACATATAAGGCTTTTTATAGAAGGCGTTGTCGCAGAAACTTCAAAAAAGGCTCATTCGATTGGATATTCAAAGGGCTGGTGCCCTTTTTAATAGTCGAAAGTAATTAGTGGGCAACTAACCCGCCTCTGACGCCCAACTTTTCCCCAAACACATCTAATCAAAACTTTGAGATAGCCATTTTATTAAATGTAGTTTTAAGTTCTGGAAATTAGGTCTTTGAGGATGACAATCCCCCCCCCTCCAGAGCCCTCAGGGCAAGGGTTGTAAATTATGCCCAGGGGGCATATAAGGTTCTTATATAACGCTTTGTCGTAGAAACTTCAAAAAGGGCTCACTCGATTGGAAGTTGAAATAGCTAGTGCCATTTCTAATAGTCGAAAGTGATTGGAAAGCAGCTAACACCCCTTCAACGCCCACCATTTCCTCAAACGCATCTAATAAAGATTTTGAGATAGCCATTTTGTTCCACGTAGTTCAAAGTTCAGGAAATTTTACCTTTGAGAAAGACACTCCCCCTACAGTCTTCAGGGTAAGGGTTATAAGTTTTGCCCTGGGGGGCATATAAGGTTTTTATTGAAATCTTTGTCGTAGGAATTTGAAAAGAGGCTCATTCAATTGGAAATCCAAAGGACTAGTGCCCTTTTTAATAGTCAAAGGTGATTTGGGGGCAACTAACCCCCCTCTCACGCCAATCTTTTCCCGAAACACATCAAATCAATATTTTAGATAGCCATTTTATTCAGCGCAGTTGAAAGTTTTTGAAATTAGGTTTTTAAGTATAAAAACTCTCCCCCCCCCCCCTCCATAGCCTTCAGGGCAAGGGTTGTAAGTTATGCCCTGGGGACGTATAGGGTTTTTACCGTAGAAACTTCAAAAGGGCTCATTCAATTGGAAATTGAAAGGGCTGGTGCCTTTTTTAATAATTGAAAGTGATTAGAGAGCGAATAACGCCCCTCCCACGCCCACCATTTTCCCAAACACATCCAGTCAAAATTTTGAGATATCCATTTTGTTTAACGTAGTTGAAAGTTCTTGAAATTAGGTCTTTTAGGATGATAACCCCTTCCGAGCCCTCAGTGCATGGGTTGTAACTTATGCCCTGGGAGCATATAAAGTTTATATAGAAAGTTGTTAAAGAAATATCAAAAAGGGCTCATTTCATTGGAAATTGAAATTGCCCTTTTTAATTGTCGAAAGTGAGTGGAGAGTAATTAACTCCAGTTTTCTATTTCATGTCAACCAGAGGAGGTATGAAACTAAATTAAACAGTACTATTTGTGTCCAGATTTTAAAAAGGGTGTATGTTGTTAAAAATTGCTGAAAATTTTTCCCCAGCATACAAATAGCAGGCCAAACTATAAAGTCTTAAAAAACGAAAAGTTTTAAAGTATTATTTCTTTTTCTCTGAAAAGACTATGTCAATATGAAATGAACAGAAATTTATTAAAAAAAAACTTTTTCCACAAAATAAGTTTTTTCAAAGAAAAGTAAAGAACTCCATTAAACCAAAAATGAGCGAAAATAAAATCAAATAATCTACCAAGCGTGAAACTACCACAAATCAGCATCGATAAATAAAGGAGACCCAAAACGAAAATAAATTACAATAAATAACCGAGTCAAACTCAAAACGAGCAGAAATTAACATAAGTTGGGCGCAAAACCCCTATGCCTTCCCAAGGCCAGAACAAAATTTGCACTTTACTGAAAAAATACAAATGAATGTGCATTGTCAGTTTAATATACATATACCTATATTTAGTAATCAAAATGTTAATATCATTTGATTTATTAGAGTTATAAAAGTAAAAACATTTACATTTATATATATAATATATATATATATATATATATATATATATATATATATATATATATATATATATATATATATATATATATATATATATATATATATATATATATATATGTGTGTGAATAATATAAAATATAAATATATAATAAACATATAAGTAAATAAGAGTAAATAATAATTAAATAATAAAATAATTATTTTTGAATAGAAAAATAAGTAAATAAGAGTTTCATTTACAGAAAACAAAGAAATGCATTAATCGCTAAAAACAAACTTGCTAGGCCAAACATCCTTCACAAAAAATCGAATAATTACACTAATATCAACCAAAAAGAAAGAATATGAATAAATAAAAAAGACAAGATAAAAGACCACAGGAAAATAGAACGGCAAAAATGACCCCAAGCAACAGCCAAGGATTTTGGAGAATACAATTTCCTTCTTTGGAAATTCAGGAAACACAAAATTTGGTGAATAGTGCAAACACTGGCTTGATACGGCCAAAAATTAAAACAAATGAAATATGACATAAAACATCCATGTCTACATGAAAGTACAGCTTATTGAATAAAGCATAGCCCCAGTGACGTTAATTCGTGAAAATTTAGCATTTTTTAGAATATAGGGGGAGGGGCAATTTTGTCGTTTTTTCATTTATTTGTTGAAAATACCAAACAAAGGGAATTTTCTATGAACATTCTCCAGAGATATTGTTTTTTAAATACATGGGGGAGGGCAAATATCCCCCAAAATTGACCCCAATGGATGGTCCAACCACTGACTTTACAATCATTACAAATAGAAAGCTTACCACAAGATTCAAAGTCAAGGACACTGACTTATCCGCATTCAATAGCACATTCATCTGAATTTTGTTTTTCTAATGCTTACTCTTCAAGCAACAAATTATTAGTAACAAAATATTATGGAGTGGATTTATATATATCTTTTCGGCATTAAGCGTGCCATTCGCTGCATTCATTGCATGCACAAATTGTTGTTGAATGGTTTGTAACTATAAATTCTATATTGAAAAATAACCTAGCCATGATATCAAGCTTTACTGCTAATTGTAAAAAAAATACCATAGGAGATTAACCTTTCTATTGGTTACACAATGAAGGTTGATGCAGACTAGATGAAAGAGTTTAGCTGCGTAATAACAATAACTAAAAAGAAACTCGGTTAGTATCGTGATTTTAATATTACAATTTAATATAATATGTACAACGACAGGGTAACATTATAATAAATGTTCGGTACTTATGAATTAAACGAAACACACTCAAGAATTACGCTTAGGTTAGATTTCAGAAAACCGGTTTCATAGCCACAAAGACAAGTGATGAGTGATAGAATGCATTGGACTTGTATAATTTGGGCTGGTAATTGTGCATTATATCTTACACACGAAAGAAGTCAAGTTTGGTTAATGCTAATGAAATAAAATAAAATAGGATGAAAATATAATAGTTTAGAAACACATTTGGGCTATATATTTGCAGATTAGAGGGGTTGGGGGTGGGGGTAAAGCATAGCAGATATTAAATACGTAACCTAATCTAACCTAGGCACCTTTTCCCCCCTAAACCCCCAAATATAATAGTTTAAATATTGTAAACACAATGGGAAACCACGCTTTGCGATTTATTTCTCTGTTACAAATACCCGTTTGAATGGTTTCCTTTATTATTTTCTGATACAGTATATAGCGGTGCGTAAGATATAATGCAAAGGTACCTTTGGGCTATATATTTGCACATTATGGGGTATGAGGGATGGGTGGTTAGAATAGGGGTGCTGTCCAAATACTTTAACCCCCCCCCTAATGTACAAATATATAGCCCAAATTCTACTACTATATCAACTAAAGGCTAAATGAAGGTTATATTTTATTAGGAATAACCTTAATTCATTTCTTAGGTTTGTTTCATTCAATTAACAAGTACCAAATAAATGTATAAAAAGATACAAATTTTACGGTGTTTATGCAATACAAGTAATTAAAATATTATAAGGGGAAATGTTATAAAAACTAATTTCAAATTACCTTATAAAAGGCCTCTTCCATGGGCAAATCAGATTCTTGAAGCAAAATTCAGTTTTTTTTTCAAATCCAGGGGAAGGAGAACCCACCCCAAAAACTTACCCCTATGGGTAGCTCAGCCACCAACTTTACAATCATTACAAATAGAAAGCTTAAAATTTGATATAACAAATAATATTATAATATTAACAACAACTACATAACATTATAATAAATAATTATATAAAAAGATACAACTATTACGGAATTTATACAACACAATTCGAAATAAAGAAGTTTATAAAACTGGGTTGTCGAATTCTAGATTATGGAACAGCAAGAGGTTATAAATCCAACCCAAGACACGGCAAAATTTACAACCCAAATCCAATGTCTTATTTTGTAGGTAAATGATGATTTGTTATGTAGATTATAAACTCACGGCCCCGATTTTCAGAAGAACAAAATTTTTGTGATCTGGACGATCCGTGGAACGGCAAGTTTATAATCTAGAGTATGATTTTAAAATCAGATTTGTCAGTGCAAAAGGGCTAAAGTATTCGAGAAAATATTCGCTTCCCTAGTTGATTTTTTATAGTCTTCGCGTTAAAAAAGACTTGGTAAAGAGCGAAAAGTATCCTATGTATTTTGTCTGGGCTACATAAAAAACCACGGGTGACAATTAAACTTCGGCGAGGACTTTCTCATTCGACTAAAATTAATAACTTTGTAAGCCCTTATCAAGGGTTGAAACCGAACGGAGGGCAATCTACCACCTTTTAAAAGTCTTGGGTTGCTCAGGAGGCCTCTTCAACCCTAACATCATCAGATTAACGTTCCAAGATGGCCATTCAAGCCAAAAAAGGCCATTTACTAAAATAATAGGTACCACAGTAGCACTGCCAATGTAAAAAGCAATATGGCTTCAATCTATTATTTATGTTTTTTTGTTCCCATGCCCTTTTGTATGGAAGGAGGGGTGATAAAAACTTCAGAGGGGCCTCATTTAACGGAAGTTGAAAGTTCTAGTTTCCTTTTCAAGAGTTGAAAGCAAATTGAGGACAACCAGTCCCAACTTGTGCTATTTTTGGCTACCCTCTTAAACTCCCAAAGACATTGGATCAAAATTTTTAGATAGAGATTCTGTTCAAAACAATTGAAACATCCAGTAAATATGCCTCTGGGGATCACATGACCCCCACAGACCTTATGGCAAGGGCTTTAGAATATGAAAGTGATCTTTTTTACATGAGTTTTTATGACTTTTTGACTTATGATGACTTTTTAATGGAAAAGGGGGGAATTTTTTATCCTGGGCATCTGACTAGCTCAAAACATTCAGACATAAGTCTCTGGGACAAAAAATAAAATATGTATTTCATTTTGAGTTGATGTGAGAGGAGATGAGAGGAGCCTGAAATTGGCAGAAGAGCCTTTGTTCCTGTTGATCCTTTGTTCAGTTGATCCTGATCAGTTGATCCTGATTAGTTGATCCTTTGTTCCTGTTGATCCTTTGTTCAGTTGATCCTGATCAGTTGATCCTGATTAGTTGATCCTTTGTTCCTGTTGATCCTTTGTTCAGTTGATCCTGATCAGTTGATCCTGATTAGTTGATCCTTTGTTCCTGTTGATCCTTTGTTCAGTTGATCCTGATCAGTTGATCCTGATTAGTTGATCCTTTGTTCCTGTTGATCCTTTGTTCAGTTGATCCTGATCAGTTGATCCTGATTAGTTGATCCTTTGTTCCTGATTAGTTGCATCTCAAGCAACCTTTTATCGATCGTTCAGACTTCGTGTGTAGCCCAATAGTAAACTCTGGAAACACCACCCAAGTAAATCAAAAGGCGTTATGTTCATCTGATTCTTCAAAATACTTATAATATGTCAAGTAGGAATTTTAAGGGAGCATCAGGAGGGGGGGTCAATTGGAATTTAATTTTTGGCTTGGTGAAGGGGAGGGGTAAATCAAAAGATACTATGTGTAATGCAGTTCATCAAAATGCCTTGTCTGCAACATCTTAGGAATAGCTCAGGGAATAAAATTATAACTTTCAGTTACTATTGGGCAAAAGAAGAGAGGAAAATGGGACAAAGAAAACTTAAACTTAATTATGGAGAAAGGAGTAGGGGCAAAAAGATTTGCGTCTTGAATTCAGACAAAATTAACAGTTTTGCACTATCAGCTCCAATGGGACATTATACTTCATAAACGGTAAAGTAGAAAGAAACGTTGTTGGAGGTGAAGGGCCTAAACAATATAAGCTACTGTGACATCTGCAATTTAAGCACGGTTAAATAGAAAGATAACTCAAAACACTCTATTAGCTTCAAGGTTCTCAAAATAGTATCTATGCAATGTAAACAAGAACGGCTAAGGATACTAAGTTCAAACTATCAGGGAAAGCTGTGAGGGATTTTGAAATAAAAAGTCTATGTAATTCCAAATATTGTACTATTTTGTTACTCCCAAATGACTTCTAAGGACTAATATTTGTCAGTAGTACCCCTCCATAGATTCAAGCGGCCCAATATCAGATTAACATGGCATATCTACCGGCCCATTACATGTGGAGCTCCTAGTCCCTCACTCCTATGCAATGCGATCAGCTGGTAAGATTACCACCCCTGGCAAGATTCCAAGAATTCTAGTATTTTTTTTATATGATTAATCGGAGTGTGGTTGGGATAACACACAAGTAGTGATAATTAAGGGTTACTACCCCATGTGTTCTAATATAGGGAACCCAGCAGGTGAGATCTCCACAAAACCTCCCCTGCACTCCAATGACGTTACACGGCTTACCCCGTTTTAAACGGTCAGGTGTAATGTGCTTGACCCAATTTTATGTAACCTTGCGACAGGATCCACGGGAAATCCTCGCTTGCAACTTAACGACAACACACACCTTATGTGAGGTCACATAATGACAGCGCTACCTTCACTGTCACATAATACCTTTTTTTTGACATTTTATTTTTCACCCAAAATGTTCAAAGTGTTTTTTCTTTCTTTTAACCTAATGGCGGGAAACACTTTATGTAATGACGGTGCTCATCTTACGCGCTTGCGGCATGTAAGTTACATAATGACAGTATAACCATCACTGTCACATAATACTTCTTTAGCATTTTTTTTTTCAAAGCGTTTCTTTTTCTATTCTTTTAGTTATTTGTCCTCGCTATGACTTGAAAGGTAAGTTTTCTTCCAATGGGTCTATGCCTCAAGCAAGATGACTCACAAGCCATTCCCCATAATCTGCCCTACTCAATACTATCTAGAAATAACACATTCCCGTGACGTCACAAGACACACCTCTGTCTATTCCTTAACACATCTGGCGGAATTCCAAGCTCATGTCAATCTTAACCTGGCCAGGTGTAACATCGATTATGCAAAACAAGCAGAGGAAATATTCATTTTCTTAGACAAAATTGCTCTAAATATATTTCTAGCGATAAAGACTAATGGATGCTTAAATTTTGCAAACATCTTGATCGTGCTAAACAATAAATCTTAAAAACTCAAACTTTGCAAATAAAAGTTTTATTATTTCAAAGCCCTAAAAGCCCTATTAAGAACTTTTTAACGAAAAAGCACTCGTTTCTTTGAGCCAAGACTATGAACATTTCACACCATCGTGACAAAATGCCCAAAACTCCCCCTAGCAATCATTTCCAGAGGACGGAGTTGATATCAGAGCTAAATTTAAGTCATACTAAGGGCTTTTTAACGAAATTGCATCGTTTCTTTGACTGAGAAGTTAGATTCCAATCCCCCTCTCCCGAAAAAAATCCTTTAAAACCTCGGGCCTTATCTTTAAGCTCTACAGTGTGCTAGTCCAAGACAATACATGTCACCCTGTAAAACTATGGATGGTTTACGGTACCCTTTGGCACTTTCATTGATCCAAAGGCATTTGCAAACATTTTCATAATAAAATATTCTTTTAAATCCATTGATTTATGTATTAGCAATCCACCCTCAGCATGAAGCCCCCATGGCGATTCAAGCCACCCTACCAAACTATTACTGCTTTGCGGCACCTTCTGACACCGCTTTCATCATTCCTAAGACATTTTTTGTTAAAACTTATGCTTCAATCCGGTGATTCAAGTTTTTGCAAGCCAAGCCATTCTTGATGCTCCACAAAAAACTCCACACAACCATGGCATTACACGCCTGCCCCCCCCCGCATCTACGTGGAATCACCTACTCATCCCCCCTCTAGGACATTTTCAACTTTTCCCACCGAAATTAAGCTCATGAATCTCAATTAAACAACGTTTTTTTATTTTTTAACAGCAGAAACTCGACATTTCATTGCTAGAACGTGTTACTCCAAGCAATTCACGTCACAGTGCTACACTTATTACGGCCGTGTGGCACCCTCTGACACCCCCTTCATCATCCCTAAGGCATTTTTCAGATATTTCTTGTAAAAATTATGCTTCAATCCGGTGATACAAGTTTTTGAAAGCCAAGCCTATCATAATACTCCAAAAACACTCCACGCCATCACAGCATTACGCGCCTGCCCCTCTGGCATCCACGTGGAATTACCCAATCATCAAGCCTCTAGGACATTTTCAACTTTTACCACGGAAAATAAGCTCATGAATCTAAATTAAACACAGTTTTTTATTTGAACAGCAGGAACTCGAAATTTCATTGCTATAACGTGATACTTCAAGCAGTTCACGCCACATTGCCACACTATTACTGCACGACAACACCTTCTGACACCTCCTTCATCATTTCTAAGAAATTTTTCAGACATTTCTTGTTAAAAGTTATGCTTCAATCCCGTGATTCAAGTTTTTGCAAGCCAAGTCTATTATAATGCTCCACAAAACCCTCCACACCATCACAGCATTATGCGCCTGCCCCTGCCATATCCACGTGCCCCCCCATAATCTCTTCAGGACACTTTCAACGCTTTCCCTCTGAAAATAAGCTCATGAATCTAAATTAAACACTGTTTTTATTTGAAAAGAGGAACTTAACATTTATTTGGTAAAACGATATACTCCAAGATATTCACACCACATTGCCGCACTATTACTGCACTGCAGCACCTTCTGAAACCCCCTTCATCATTCCTAAGACATTTTTCAGACATTTTTTGCTAAAAATTATGCTTCAATCCGGTGATTCAAGTTTTTTTTGCAAGCCAAGCCTATCATAATGCTCCACAAAACACTCCACATTATCATAGCTTTACACACCTGCCCCTCCACCATCCACTTGGCATCCCCCACTCATCATCCCTAGGTCATCTTCAAACTTTTCCCCTAGACCCCTAATCAAACCACCAGAGGACCCTAGCAACCGCTTCAACCAGAGCCGAATCATCCAATTCTACTGGGGCTCCTAGCAACCAATTCCAATAGGACGCCCCTAACCACCGGAAGACCCAAGCAGCCATTTTAAGCGGATACCAAGCATCCAATTCAACCGGGGTAAGCATTCAATTCATAGCGAACATTTCCAACGGAGGGGTCCCTGACCTAACCATCGGAGAACCCTAGCAAGAAATTCAACCAAAACCAAAGCATTGTTCATGGAATTTTTCGCATGCTGATTTTTGTCGGTGAAACTTGTTGCATGTTGCTTTTTCTCTTCGTGAAACTTGTACACTGGTTTTTTTTCTCCTCATGAAACTGATTCTGTTCATGGAACTTGTCGCGTGCTGATTTATGTTCAAGGAACTTGTTGCATACTGATTTTCTTTTTCTTCGTGAAACTGGTACATTGATTTTTTCTCCTCGCGAAACCAATTTTGTTCAAGGAACTTTTCGTGTGCTGATTTTTTATTCGTGGTACTTGGTGCGTCGTGATTTTTCTTTTTGTTCGTGAAACATCATACATATCATACATACTGTTTTTTTACCTTTCGTGAAATTTTTACAATGATTTTTCTCCTCTTAAAACTGATTTTGTCCAAGCAACTTATTGCATGCTGGTTTTTTGTTTATGAAACATGTTGCGTGCTGATTTTTTGTTCGTGAAACTAGTTGCATGATGTTTTTTTCTCTTCGGGGATCTTGCAAATTTATTTTTCTTCTCCTGAAACTGATATTTTTCATGGAACTTGTTGCGTACTGATTTCATTCATGGAACTGGTTGCCTGCTGATTTTTTGCCATGAAACTTGTTGCATGTTGATTTTTCTCTTCATGAAATTTGCACATTTATTTTTCTCCTCCTGAAACTGATATTTTTCATGGAACTTTTTGCGTACTGATTTCATTCATGGAACTGGTTGCCTGCTGATTTTTTCCATGAAACTTGTTGCATGTTGTTTTTTCTCTTCGTTAAACTTACACATTAATTCTCCGTGAAACTGATTTTCTTCATCGCACTTGTCGCATGCTGATTTATGATTGTGGAACTCGTGAAACAAGTCGCATCTTGATTTTTCTCTTCATGAAACTCATGCATTGACTGTTTCCTCGCAAAACTGATTTTGTTCTTGGAACTTTTTGTGTGCTGTTTTACGCTCATGGAACTTATTGAGTGCTGATTTTTACTCATGTAACTTGTCGCATGTTGATTTTGTTTCTCTTTGTGAAACTCGTACATTGATTTTTTGCCTCGTAAGACTCATTTTACTCATGGAATATATTGCATGCCGATTTTTCTTCGTGGAACGTGTAACGTGCTGATTTTTATTCCTAGAACTTGTCGCATGTTGATTTTTCTGTTGGCGAAACTTATGTATTAATTGTTCTCCTCGTCAAACTTATTTAAATCATGGAACTTATTGCATACAAATTTTTGTTTGTGGAACTTGTTGCATGTTGGTTTTTTAGTTCGTGAAACTCATACATTTTTTTTTCTCCAGATGAAACTGATTTTGTTCAATGAAGATGTGAGCTAATTTTTTGTTCGTGATACATGTTACATGTTGATTTTTCTCTTCGTGAGACACTTACATTAATTTTTCTTTTCGTGAGTTAAATTTTCTTCATGGAACTTGTTTCGTGCTGTTTTTTTCTGTTCGTAGAACCTGTTGCATCCAGTTTTTTTTGCTAGTGAAACATGTCAAATGTTATTTTTTTTCTTCGTGAAACTTGTACATTGATTTTTCTCATCGCAAAAGTTATACATTGATTCTTATCATCGTTAAAATTATTTTCTTCATGGTACTTGTTGCGTGCTGAACACCTGTTTGTGGAACGTTTTGCATGCTGATTATTGTCAATGAAACTTGTTGCATGCTAATTGTTCCCCTTTGTGAAACATATACATTGAATTTTTTCTCCTCACGAATCTGATTATGTTCATCAACGTTTTGCATGCTGAATTTTGTTCACGGGTTTCACGAACTAAAAACTCAACATGCAACAAGTTCCACGAACAAAATATGTATGCAATAAGTTCAATGATTTAAACCAGCTTAACGAGGAAAACAATCAATATACAAGTTTTGCCAAGAGAAAAATCAACATTTGACAAGTTCTAGAAAAAAAATCAGCAAGCTACACGTTCCACAAAGAAAAAATTGGCATGCAATAAGTTTCATGAGTAAAATGAGTTTCGTGAGGCAAAAAGTCAATACACGACTTTCACCAAGAAAAAAAACAAACATGCGACAAGTTACATGAGTAAAACTCAGCACTCAACGTGGAGAAAAATCAATGTATGAGTATCACGTAGAGAAAAAATCAAGATGCAACAAGTTTTAAGAGCAAAAATTAGCACTCAACAAATTCCACAATTATAGATCACCATGCAACAAGTTCGATGAAGAAAATGAGTTTCACGAGCAGGTAAAATTAATGTACAAGTTTCATGAAGAGAAAAATCAACATACAACAAGTTTCATGGAAAAAAAATCAGCAGGCAACAAATTCCGTGAAAAATATCAGTTTCAGGAGTAGAAAAATCTATGTAAAAATTTATCGAAGATTAAAATCATCATGCAACAAGTTTCACGAAAAAAATCAGCATGCAATATGTTCGAAGAACAAAAAAAGCATACAACAAGCTCCTTGAACAAAATCAATTTCACGAGAAAAAAAATCTATGTACAAGTTTCACGAAGATAAAATTCATCATGCAACAAGTTTCACGCATAAAAATCAGTACGTAGCTTGTTCCATGAACAAAAATCAGCACGCAACAAGTTCCTTGAACAAAATCAGTTTCACATGGAAAAAATCAATGTACAAGTTTCAATAAGAGAAAAAATCTACATGTATGAAGTTTCACGAACAAAAATCAGCACGCAGAAAGTTCCACGAAAAAAAAAATCAGAACGCGACAAGTTGCACGAACAAAATATGTCTCGTGATGAGAAAATTTAATGTACAAGTTCCATGAAGAGAAAAATCAGCAGGCAACAAGATTCAAGAGAAAAAATCAGCAGGCAACAAGTTCCGTGAATGAAATCAGCACACAACAAGTTCCATGAAGAAAATCAGTTTCAGAAGGAGAAAAATCTATATACAACCTTCACGAAGAGAAAAATCATAAGAAATGTCTGAAAAATGTCTTATTTGAATTGCTTGGAGTAATATGGTCTAGCAATGAAATGTCGAGTTTCTGCTGTTCGAAAATAAAGAAAAACAGTGTTTAATTTAGATTCCTGAGCATATTTTAGGCGTGAAAAGTTGAAAATGTCCTAGGATGAGTGGGTGATTCCACGTCGATACTGGAGGAGCAGGTGCGTAGTGCCATGGTGGTGTTGAGTGTTTTGTGAAGCATCATAAATGGGTTGGCTTGCAAAGAACTGGAATCACCAGATTGAAGCAAAATTTTTAACAAGAAATGTATGAAAAATGTATTAGGAATGCTGAAGGGGTGTCAGAGGGTACCACACAGCATTAATTGTTTGGTAGTGTTTTGTGAATTATCATTCGGGCATCATGTTTAGGGTTGATTGTTAAAGCATAAATCAATGGATTTAAAAGCATATTTTCATTGCATGTTTTATGTTTTTATCTCTAAATGCCTTTGAAATAATGAGAGGGCCAGAGGGTACCGTATGCCATCCACAGTTTGTCAGAGTGGTAAACATTGCCTTGGACTGGCACACTCCAGAGCTTAAAAATAAGGTGGGAGGTGTGAAAAGCATTTTGTCTGGAGAGGGGGACTGAAATCTAACATCCCAGTCAAAGAAACGATGCAGTTTCGTTAAAAGCTCTTAATACGGCTTAAATTTAGCTCTAATATCAACTCCGCTCTCTGGAAATGATTGCTAGGGGGATGGTAGGGCGTTTTTTCATGATGGAGTGAAATATTCATAGTCCTGGCTCAAAGAAACGAAAGCATTTTCGTTAAAAAGTTCTTAATAGGGCTTAAATTTGCATCTAATATCAGCCATATCCCCTAGTATTGAATGCCAGGATCCCCTACTTTCTATAATACAAGGCTCTTTTTGCATAAATTACGATAAGGGTTTTTTAACCTTTTTTTTTGTTTGTCGTTTTTTTTAACTGCTTTTTTCAATTTGTTTAATATTGTTAGTAGATTTGTTTGAAAAATAAAACTTTTATTTACAATGTCTGTGTATTTAATATTTATTGTTTAGCACGATCAAGGTTTTTACACAATTTAAGCATCCCTTAGTTTATATCGCCAGAAATACATTTAGAGCAATTTTGTCTAAAAATTCCTCGGTGCGTTTTTCATAATCGATGTTACACCTTCCCAGGAGAAGATCAACATGAGCTTTGAATCCCGCCAAATGTGTCAAGGAATAGACAGAGGTGTGTCAGGTGACGTCAAAGGAATGTGTTATTTTTTGAAAGTATTGCTTAGGACAGATTACGGGGAATGGCCTGTTAGTCCTCTTGCTTGAGACGTTGACCCATTGGAAGAAAATTTTCCTTTCATGTCCTAGCGAGGACAAAGAAATAAAAGGATAGAAAAAGAAACGCTTTGAAAGAAAGAAAAAAATGCTAAAGAAGTATTATGTGTCAGTGATGGTCGCGCTATCAATACGCGACCTCCCATAAGGTGTGTGCTGTGGTTAAGTTACAAGCGGGGAATTCCCATGGGTCCTGTTGATAGGTTACATAAGATTGGGTCAAGCAAATTACACCTGACCGTTTAAAACAGGTAAGTCGTGTGACGTCATTGGAGTGCAGGGGATGTGTCGTAGGGATCTCGCCAGCTGGGTTATCTATATTAGAGCACGTGGAGTAGAGTAGAAAGGGGGGTCCGACTCGTGACAGTACAAAATTTAGTTATCAAAAGAATGTATCTCGTGACAGTACACCAAATATGGGCATAGAGTCCCTAGGGGAGATGGATTTCTGAGAAATTGATTGCGTAATCAAAGTGTGTCAATGACCTCTTTTTTCAAGGTCGATATGTTTGTTGTTGTAAGTGCATGCTCGAGGCGAATGTTAAGGTGTCCAGGAATTTGGAACACCTGTGCTGTTGACCTAAATTCCCCTTTCGTGAATCAATAATTCCCCTTAGAAACAACAAATTAATTCCCCTTTCTTGACAGATCAATCAACCAATGACATCATCTGTCTGACCTTAAAAATTTTCGCCTAGAAACGATTCTCCAGGAATAGATCCAAGTCATTAATGTCTTTGCCTCGGAAACAATTCTACTGGTCGAACTCCAAAAGATATTAATAAGCAATGCCATGGAAACAATTCTCCAAGAAACATCTAAGCGATGAATAGATTAACACGGGAATCAGGTTTCATAGTAATTTCAAATGTGACAGCGCAGAGATGCCAAAACAAAAGGAACACGCTGAAGTTACGATTAGGGGTTATTTGAGCGAAATCGTTTTAGACATTTTAGGGAATTATTTCGGCGAGAACAGTTAGAGACATTTTAAAAGATGATTTTAAAAGATGATTTTAGAAGAGGATTTGAGGGTGAAACTCTGTGGTCGTTATACTACACAAGTTCCATTTGAACAGTGTTGTGAGGTCCTCTACCACAACCCCAAAGAGTTCCGATCCCCCCACCCTAACCCCGAAGGAAGCCCCCGGTCCTCAAAGGTCCCCCAAGCTCCCAAAGGACCACCTGGCCCTCAAGGCCCCCCCCTCCCAGACCCTCAAAGGCCCTCCCCGGGCCCCATCTTTCGTTGATGTGTGTTGTCTGAAACCTATGATTTGGGGTGTATGAGTTGCTATTTTTGACTTTTCTGAGTTGGATTTCTTAGTCTTTCATAGGTATGTGTTGTCTGAAACCTGTGATTTGGGATGGGTGGTTTGCTATTTTTTACTTTTATGAGCTGGATTTCTTAGCCTTTCATAGGTGTGAGTTGTCAGAAAATTATGATTTGGGATGTTTAGTTTGCTATTTGGACTTTTCAGAGCTAGGATTCTTAGTCTCTCATAGGTGTTTGTTGTCTGAAACTTCTAGTTTGGGATGAGTAGTTTGCTATTTCAGACTTTTATGAGCTAGGGTTCCCTAGTATTTCGTAGGTGAATGTCGTCAGAATATTATGATTTGGGATATGTAAATTACTATTTCGGGCTTTTCTGAGCTAGATTTCTTAGTCCCTCATAGGTGTTTGTTGTCTGAAACCTATAGTTTGGGATGAGTAGTTTGCTATTTTTGACTTTTCTGAGCTAGGTTTCTTAGCCTATCATAGGTGTGTGTTGTCAGAAACTTATGATTTGGGATATGTAAATTACTATTTTTGACTTTTCTGAGCTAGATTTCTTAGCCTTTCATAGGGGTTTGTTGTCTGAAACCTATAGTTTGGGATGAGTACTTTGCTTTTGGACTTTTCAGAGCTGGATTTCTTAGCCTTTCGTAGGTGTGTGTTGACTGAAACTTATGATTTGGGATATGTAAATTACTATTTCGGGCTTTTCTAAGCTAGATTTCTTAGTCTTTCGTTGATGTTCGTTGTCTGGAACTTATGATTTGGGATTAGTAGTTTGCTTTTTGGACTCTTCAGAGCTAGGATTCTTAGTCCCTCATAGGTGTTTGATGTCTGAAACCTATAGTTTGGGATGAGTAGTTTGCTATTTCAGGCTTTTCGGAGCTAAGGTTTCTTAGTATTTTGTAGGTGTGTAATGTCTGAATTTTATGATTTGAGGTGTGTAATTTGCTATTTCAGGCTTTTCTGGGCTAAGGTTTCATAATATTTCGTAGCTGAATGTTGTCTGAAACTTATGATTTGGGATATGTAAATTACTATTTCGGGCTTTTCTAAGCTAGATTTCTTAGTCTTTCGTTGGTGTGTGTTGACTGAAACCTATGATTTGGGATATAAGGTTCTTAGTGTTTCGTTGGTGTATGTTGTCTGAGACCTATGATTTGGGATTTGTAGTTTGCTTTTTGGACTTTTCAGAGCTAGGATTCATAGTCCCTCATAGGTGTTTGTTGTCTGAAACCTATAGTTTGGGATGAGTAGTTTGCTATTTCAGGCTTTTCTGAGCTAAGGTTTCTTAGTATTTCGTAGGAGTGTGTTGTCTGAAACTTATGATTTGAGGTGTGTAATTTTCTATTTCAGGCTTTTCTGAGCTAAGGTTTCATAGTATTTCGTAGGTGAATGTTTTCTGAAACTTATGATTCGGGATATGTAAATTACTATTTCGGGCTTTTCTAAGCTAGATTTCTTAGTCTTTCGTTGGTGTGTGTTGTCTGAAACCAATGATTTGGGATGGGTGGGTTGCAATTTTTGACTTTTCTGAGCTGGATTTCTTAGCCTTTCATAGGTATGTGTTGTCTGAAACCTATGATTTGGGATGGTTAATTTGCTATTTTGACTTTTCTGAGCTAGGTTTCTTAGCCTTTCATAGGTGTGTGCTGTCAGAAAATTATGATTTGGGATTTGTAGTTTGCTTTTTAGACTTTTCAGAGCTAGGATTCCTAGTCCCTCATAGGTGTTTGTTGTCTGAAACCTATAGTTTGGGTTGAATAGTTTGCTATGTCAGGCTTTTCTGAGCTAAGTTTTCTTAGTATTTCATAGGTGTGTGTTGTCTGAAACTTATGATTTGAAGTATGTAATTTGCTATTTCCGACTTTTCATAACCAGATTTCTTAGTCTTTCGTAGGTGTGTGGTGTCTGAAACCTATGATTTGGAATGCGTGGGTTGCTATTTTTTGACTTTTCTGAGCTGGATTTCTTAGCCTTTCGTAGGTGTGTGTTGACTGAAACCTATGATTTGGGAATGAGTGGTTTGATATTTTTGACTTTTCTGAGCCAGATTTCTTAGCATTTCATAGGTGTGTGCTTTCAGAAAATTATGATTTGGGAAGTTTTGTTTTCATTTTGGACTTTTTAGAGCTAGGATTCTTAGTCCCTCATAGGGGTTTGTTGTCTAAAACTTCTAGTTTGGGATAAGTAGTTGGCTATTTCAGGTTTTTCTGAGCTAAGGTTTCTTAGTATTTCGTAGGTGAAGTTTTTCTGAAACTTATGATTTTATATTTTTTATGTCCTGGTGAACTTGAAATTGAAGTGGAAGATTCTTATTTTCTCTAGAGAAATTAAAATTGAATTGTGTTCTTTGGTAAAATTCAAAAGAGAACTTGAACTTTTCTATCTTCTATTAATAATTTGGAACAGTACTTTAAATTTTTTCATCTCTTTGAAACAAGTCATAACTCAATATAAGAATACTGAGAATTAAATTGAAACTTTTTATCTTCATGGAAACAATCAAAAATCATACCATAAATTCTCATATCTTCTAAATTCAAATTTTAGCCAAATTTTAAATTTTTTATGTCTTGGTTAACTTAAAACTGAAGTGGAAG
Organism: Artemia sp. Qi Xiang Cuo; assembly: GCF_049724085.1. Lineage (NCBI taxonomy): Eukaryota > Metazoa > Arthropoda > Branchiopoda > Anostraca > Artemiidae > Artemia > Artemia sp. Qi Xiang Cuo. The sequence goes on from NC_142797.1 coordinate 89,923,175, forward strand.
CTTTTTATTTTCTCTGGAGAAATTAGAATTGAATTGTGTTCTTTGGTAAAATTCAGAAGAGAACTTGAACTTTTCTATCTTCTTTGAAAAATTTGGAACAGTATTTTAAATTTTTTTATCTCTGAGAAAAATCTGAACTGAAGTGGAAACTTTTTATATTATTTTGGGGAAATAGAATTGATCATGTCGGAAATAGCAAATTACACACCTCAAATGATAAGTTTCAGACAACACACACCTACGAAATACTAAGAAACCTTAGCTCAGAAAAGCCTGAAATAGCCAACTACTCATCCCAAACTGTAGGTTTCAGACAACAAACACCTATGAGGGACTAAGAATCCTAGCTCTGAAAAGTCCAAACAGCAAACTACAAATCCCAAATCATAATTTTCTGACAGCACACACCTATGAAAGGCTAAGAAGTCTAGCTCAGAAAAGTCAAAAATAGCAAACCACTCATCCCAAATCATAGGTTTCAGTCAACACACACCTATGAAAGGCTAAGAAATCCAGCTCAGAACAGTAAAAAAATAGCAACCCACACATCCCAAATCATAGGTTTCAGACAACACAAATCAACGAAAGACAAGAAATCTAGCTTAGAAAAGCCTGAAATAGTAATTTACATATCCAAAATCATAAGTTTCAGATAACATTCACCTACGAAATACTAAGAAACCTTAGCTCAGAAAAGCCTGAAATAGCTAACTACTCATCCTAAACTAGAAGTTTCAGACAACAAACACCTATGATGGACTAAGAATCCTAGCTCTGAAAAGTCCAAAAAGCAAACTACACCTCCCAAATCATAATTTTCTGAAAGCACACACCTATGAAAGGCTAAGAAATCTAGCTCAGAGAAGTCAAAAATAGCAAACCACTCACCCTAAATCATAGGTTTCAGTCAACACACCCCTACCAAAGGCTGAGAAATCCAGCCCAGAAAAGTCAAAAAATTACAACCCACACAACCCAAATCATACGTTTTTGACAACACACACCTACGAAAGACTAAGAAATCTGGCTATGAAAAGTCGGAAATAGCAAATTACACATCTCAAATCATAAGTTTCAGACAACACACACCTACGAAATACTAAGAAACCTTAGCTCAGAAAAGCCTGAAATAGCAAACTACTCATCCCAAACTATAGGTTTCAGACATCAAACACCTATGAGGGACTAGGAATCCTAGCTCTGAAAAGTCCAAAAAGCAAACTACAAATCCCAAATTATAGGTTTCAGACAACACATACCAACGAAAGACTAAGGAATCTAGCTTAGAAAAGCCCGAAATAGTAATTTACATATCCCAAATCATAAGTTTCAGTCAACACACACCTACGAAAGGCTAAGAAATCCAGCTCTGAAAAGTCCAAAAGCAAACTACTCATCCCAAACTATAGGTTTCAGACAACAAACACCAATGAAAGGCTAAGAAATCTAGCTCAGAAAAGTCAAAAATAGTAATTTACATATCCCAAATCATAAGTTTCTGACAACACACACCTATGAAAGGCTAAGAAACCTAGCTCAGAAAAGTCAAAAATAGCAAACTAATCATCCCAAACTATAGGTTTCAGACAACAAACACCTATGAGGGACTAAGAAATCTAGCTCAGAAAAGCCCCGAAATAGTAATTTACATATCCCAAATCATAATTTTCTGACGACATTCACCTACGAAATACTAGGGAACCCTAGCTCATAAAAGTCTGAAATAGCAAACTACTCATCCCAAACTAGAAGTTTCAGACAACAAACACCTATGAGAGACTAAGAATCCTAGCTCTGAAAAGTCCAAATAGCAAACTAAACATCCCAATTCATAATTTTCTGACAACACACACCTACGAAAGTCTAAGAAATCCAGCTCAGAAAAGTCAAAAATAGCAAACCATCCATCCAAAATCATAGTTTTCCGACAACACATACCTAAGAAAGACTAAGAAATCCAACTCATAAAATTAAAAAATAGCAACCCATACACCCCAAATCATAGTTTTCAGACAACACACATCAAGGAAAGACGGGCCCGGGGAGGGCCTTTGAGGTTCTGGGGAGGGGAGGGGGCCCGTGTGGGCCGGGTGGTCCTTGGGGAGTTTGGGGGACCTTTGAGGCCCGGGGGCTTCCTTCGGGGTTAGGGTGGGGGGATCAGTACCCTTTGGGGTTGTGGTAGGGGACCTCACAACACTTTTCAAATGGAACTTGTGTAGTATAACGACCACAGAGTTTCACCCTTAAATCCTCTTCTAAAATCATCTTTTAAAATCATCTTTTAAAATGTCTCTAACTGTTCTCGCCGAAATAATTCCCTAAAATGTCTAAAACGGTTTCGCTCAAATAACCTCTAATCGTAACTTCAGCGTGTTCCTTGTTTTGGCATCTCTGCGCTGTCACATTTGAAATTACTATGAAACTTAATTCCCGTGTTAATCTACTCATCGCTAAGATGTTTCTTGGAGAGATGTTTCCATAGCATTGTTTATCAATTTCTTTTGGAGTTCGACCAGTAGAGTTGTTTCCGGGGCGAAGACATTAATGACTTGGATCTATTCCTGGAGACTTGTTTCTAGGCGAAAAATTTTAAGGTCAGACAGATGATGTCATTAGTTGATTGATCTGTCAAGAAAGGGGAATTAATTTGCTGTTTCTAAGGGGAATTATTGATTCACGAAAGGGGAATTGAGGTCGACAGCACAGGATATCCAAATTCCTGGACACCTTAACATTCGCCTCGAGCATGCACTTACAACAACAAACATATCGACCTTGAAAAAAGAGGTCATTGACACACTTTGATTACGCAATCAATTTCTCAGAAATCCATCTCCCCTAGGGACTCTATGCCCATATTTGGTGTACTGTCACGAGATACATTCTTTTGATAACCAAATTTTGTACTGTCACGAGTCGGACCCCCCTTTCTACTGAGTAGTAATCCTTATTATCGCTACTTCATTATTATCCCAACCACACTCCGAATAATCATATAAAAAAATACTGGAATTCCAGGACTCTTTCCAGGGTTGGCAATCTTGCTAGCAGACTACATTGCACAGGTGGGGGGAGGGGGAGGGGGCTAGGAGCTCCACTTAACCGCCCCCTATTATTATTACTTGCGTATTATCCCGACCATACTCTGATTAATCACATATGAAAAATAATGGGACACTTGGAATTCCAGGAATCTTGCCAGCAGACCGCATTGCTCAGGTGCGAGAGACTAGGAACTCCACATTTAATGGGCCGGTAGAAATCCCATGTTAATCTGCTATTGGGCCACTTGAATCTATGGAGAGGGTACTACTTTTGTAATAACAATCATTTTTAGGTAGATTTACATACAAGCTGACAGTACTCCTCCTTCCCCCTTTTCACCCTTTCAGCTCACCATTTCTTTTATCACGCTCATAGATTTCTCACTTGACTTAGCAACCAATTTTTCCAAGTCAAGAAAAAAGTTTGAAAAAATATGTATTAAACTGGTCAAACTGGTATATTTTGGTTTTTCCGATTTCCATAAAACGTCTGTGTAATCTAAGTTTTTGCACTGTGTTGATATTACCCTAATGACTCGTAAATACTTGCCTAATGTTCGTTATTAACATACACTTTTAAATAAACACAAAGAAGATGACAATGCTGTTCATTAATTTCTCTTTAACAATTCGTTCTTCGTTCATCTAGGCCCGTGGATTTCTCATTCGACTTAGCAACCAACATCGCCAAATAAATAAATAAATAAAAAAAAACGGAGAAAATCAGCCAACATCGCCAAGTAAAGAAACCGGAGAAGATCAGTAGATACATATTATTATGTTCTAAACTAAAAAAAGGACTAGTTTAAATAAGTGCCAAATAATAACTAGAAATCCTTTATTTATTGCCGGGTTTGACAACATAAAAGAAAATTAAAACGATAAAAGATATTTGAAAAGGGCAAAGGCAATAGCTGGGTCCTCTCGTGTCCCAATTATTGTGATTTTGTAATTAACTGTAAATACCACACAATTAGCCGTTTTTTCGTTTTGACAGCCATACCCATATAAATACCCCCAGGGATAAATTTATGTGTGCCTACGGGGAAAGAAATCAAACATCTGAATGAACTAAAAGAAATGGGATTTTCTTTTTTGACAGCTGGTTCATTTCTGGAGGGATGGGGGTTAAAGGCAAAAATAATGACTTAACTTTATTAATTATTGAAAGTCATGAAAGTGGTTTAGACAAAAATTTTTTGGAGGTTCAACCCACACCTCCTTCCTCCTTCCTTCGTGTGTTCCTAATGACTGGACAAAATTGACGTTAAGGAGAAATAGTCAATCAGCAGATTTTTTGGATTAACAATCAAATTACTGTGTTAGTCCCAATTCCGTGAAGCATTCTCGTAAATCACCTATTGATGAATTCTGGTCCCTTGAATTGTACCCTTTGAATAAAATGTCGCTCCTTACTTACAGCTCGTTACCACGAACCGTTTTAACAGAGGGATTATGTTTCTTGAAAATGTTTTACAGTTTGTTGCTGATTTTCAAATGCCAGAGTAACTGACGAAAGGGTTTTGGTTCATTATTTAATGTTTTACCTTTTTTAACCTTCTATCAATTTTTAGAGTTTCGGATACTATTGAACAATGTCGCTCCTTACTCACAGTTCGTTACCACGAACCGTTTTAACAGAGAGATTATGTTTCATCAATTTTTTTTAGCCATTTGTTGCTGATTTTCAATTTCTAGAGTAACTGAAGAAAGGGGTTGGGTTCATTATTAAATATTTTACCTTTTTTAACCTTTTATCAATGATATTGTCAATAAGTCTAATGGGATAACCATTACTGAATAAAATACCTTCCCCATAGTTTAATTTAGATGATACATGATTGTGTGAATAGATTTTATAAAAAAATGAATAGAAATTAAAAAAAGAGACCTTGCTTCAAATAGAGATACTGGAGATAGTCCTTTTGTCGCAATTTACATTAACTGAATATTAAAAGCAAGGCCGTATCCAGGGGGGTTAGGGGATAGATAATTTCGAAGACGACACTGCCTTTCCATTACGATAAATAAAAGTTCTAATAAGGATAAAATCCTTGTAATCGACAGTGATAAATGTCACAAAAATACTAGATATTTCGGTCACATATGCAGTGACCGTCATCAGTAGTAAAACTACTGATGCAGTTGTAGTAAAATATTTATGCTAGTGATGATGGTCACTGCATATGTGACCGAAATATCTAGTATTTTTGTGAAATTTATCACTGTCGATTAAAAGGATGCTATCTCTATTTGAACTTTTATTTATCGGGTTAGGGGATTTACCAACCCACCCCCCACCGCCTCCAAAAAAAATAATTTGTCCGACTCGTAAAAAAAGTAACAAAATGAATATAAACAATTTTTGATGAATTTTTTAATGTTTCTTTGAACCCCCTTCTGAAAACTTCTTTTTTAACCACTCCTCCTGAAAAATAATCCTGGATACGGCTCTAATTATAAGATTCAAATAATTTTTCGATTCAATTAAAATTAAAATCATCTGACCGCACTTTTAATCAAATTAATTTAAAAAAAATTTAACAAAATAAGTTTTTCCAAGAAAAGTAAAGAACTGCACTAAACCAAAATGAGCAAAAATAAAATAAAATAATCGACCAAGGGTGAAACTACCACAAATCAGCATCGATAAATAAATGAAACCAAAAACGAACAGAAATTACAATAAATAACCGAGTCAATTTCAAAACGAGCAGAAAATAACATGAGTAGGGCTCAAAACCCCTATGTCTTTCCAAGGCCAGAACATAATTTGCACTTTACTGAAAAAATATAGATGTTTTTACTTTTATGACTTTAGTAAATCAAATAGTATTAACATTTTAATTACTAAACATCATTATGTGTATGTTAAACTGACAATGCACATTTATTTGTATTTTTTTTAGTACAATGCAAATTATGTTCAGGCCAGAGAAAGGCATAAGGTTTTTGACACCTATAGGGGCTAGTGCCCTATGAAAAGGGCACTAGGCATTTCAATTTTCAATCGAATTAGCCCTTTTTGAGTGTCTACGATAAAGCTTTTTTTATAAAATCCTTATTTGCTCACAGGGCATTAATTACAACCCTTACCCTAAGAGCTGTGAGGGTGGTTGTCATCCCCTAAGTCATAATTTCCAGAATTTCAACTACATTGAACAAATTGGCTATCTCAAAATTTTGGTTGGGTGTGTTTGGGAAAATGGTGGGCATGTGAGGGGCCTTAGTTACTCTTCAATCACTTTCAACTATTAAAAAGGGCACTAGCTCTTTCAATTCCCAATCAAATGAGCCCTTTTGAAGTGCCTACGTCAAGGCTTTCAATAAAAACTTTATATACCCCCAGGGCTTAACATACATCCTTTGCCCTGAAGGCAGGGGGAGGTGGTTGTTATCCTCAATAACCAAATTTCCAGAACTTTACACTACGTTGAACACAATGGCTATATGAAAATTTTTATCGTATGTGTTTGGGGGAATCGTGCGCGTGAGAGGGTGGTTAGTTACCTTCCAATCATTTTCGACTACTAAAAAGGGTACTAGCCCTCTCAATTCCTAATTGAATGAGCCTCTTTTGAAGTTTTCACGACAACTCTATCTATAAGAACATTATATGCCCCAGGGCATAACTTACGACCTTTGTCTTGCGGGCTTTGGGGGGTTTGTCATCCTTAAGTAAATAATATCCAGAATTTTCAACCATGTTAAGCAAAATAGCTATCTCTAAACTTTGATTAGGTGTGTTTGGGAGAATGGTGGGCGGGAGAGAGGGGTCAATTATTCTTCACTCACTTTCGACTATTAAAAAGAGCAATTTCAATTTCCAAACAAATGAGCACTTTTTGAAGTTTTTACAACAACTTTCTATATAAATCTGATATGCCCCCGGGGCATAGCTTACAGCCCTTGGACTGGAGGCTCTGATGGGGTTATCATCAGATAAGACCTAATTTCCAAAACTTTCGACTACGTTGAACAAAATTGATACCTCAAAATATTTATAGGATGTGTTTGGGGAAATGGTGGGCGTGAGAGGGGGGTGGGGTAGTTCACCTTCAATTAATTTCAACTATTAAAAGGGCACTAGTCCTTTCAATTTTCAATTGAATGAGCCCTTTATGATGTTTTTACACCATCGCTTTCTACAAATACCTTACATGCTCCCAGGGCATAACTTACAACCCTTGCCCTGAGGGTTGTGGGGGGATTGGTTGTCATCCTTAAAGACCTAATTTCGAAAACTTTCAACTACGTTGAATAAAATGGCTATCTAAAAATTTTGATTGGATGTGTTTGGGGGAAAGCTGGGCGTGAGAGGTTGGTTGCCTCAAATCACTTTTGACTAATAAAAAGGGTACTAGCTCTTTGAATTTTCAATCGAATGAACCCTTTTTCAAGTTTCTACAACAAAGATTTCAATAAAAATTTATATACCCCCAGGGCATAACTTATAACCGTTGCCCTGAAGACTGGGGGGGGGATTGTCCTGCTCAACGGTATATTTTCCTGAAATTTAAACTGTGTGGAACAAAATGGCTATCTCAAAATTTTCATTGGATGTGTCTGGGGAAATGGTGAGCGTGGAAGGGGTTAGCTGCCTTCCAATTACTTTTGACTATTAAAAAGGGCACTAGCCATTTCAATTTCCAAACGAATGAGCCCTTTTTAAAGTTTCTATGACAACGCGTTCTATATAAACCTTATATGCCCCCAGGGAATAACATACAACCCTTGCCCTGAGGGCTTTGAGGGGATTGTCATCCTCAAAGACCTAATTTACAGAACTTAAAACTACGTTAAATAAAATGGCTATTTCAAAATTTTGATTGGATGTGTTTTGGGAAAAGATGGGCGTGACAGGGCGATTAGTTGCCCTCAAATCACTTTCGACTATTAAAAAGGGCACTATCCCTTTGAATTTCCAATGTCCCTCCTAAACCCATTTTCCAGCTTGAAGTACTTATCTTTTCCACCCACCACTATACCTTAAAGCCTTTTAGATACCTCAACACCAAGAAATACTTTTCAAATGACATTTCATAGCAAGTTTATTTATTAATGTCCCTCCTAAACCAATTTTTCCAACTTGGAGTACTTATTTGTTTCACCCTCCACTAGCCTATACTTTGCTGCTTTTCGGATACCTCGACACCAAGAATAACTTTTTAAGGGCCATAGCTGAGCAAATTAGATTCTCCTTATCTCTACTAAGTACATTTTCCGACTTGAAGTACTTATCTTATTCACCACAACTACAATTTACAGCTTTTTGGATACCTCAACACCAAGAAATACTTTTCAAAGACCATTTCAGAGCAAGTTACTTTCTTAATGACCCTCCTAAACCCATTTTCCAACTTGAAGTACTTATCTTTTTCACCCACAACTATACTTTACAGCTTTTTGGATACCTCAACACCAAGAAATACTGTTCAAAGACCATTTCAGAGCAAGTTACTTTCTTAATGTCCCTCCTAAACCCATTTTCCAACTTGAAGTAGTTATCTTTTTCACCCACAACTATACTTTACAGCTTTTTGGAAACCTCAACACCAAGAAATACTTTTCAAAGACCATTTCAGAGCAAGTTACTTTCTTAATGTCTCTCCTAAACCCATTTTTCCAACTTGAAGTACTTATCTTTTTCACCCACAACTATACTTTACAGCTTTTTGGAAACCTCAACACCAAGAAATACTTTTCAAAGACCATTTCAGAGCAAGTTACTTTCTTAACGTTCCTCCTAAACCCATTTTCCAACTAGAAGTACTGATCTTTTTCACCCACAACTATACTTTACAGCTTTTTGGATACCTCAACACCAAGAAATACTTTTCAAAGACCATTTCAGAGCAAGTTACTTTCTTAATGTCCCTCCTAAACCCAATTTCCAACTTGAAGTACTTATCTTTTTCACCCACAACTATACTTTACAGCTTTTTGGATACCTCAACACCAAGAAATACTTTTCAAAGACCATTTCAGAGCAAGTTACTTTCTTAATGTCCCTCCTAAAACCATTTTCCAACTTGAAGTACTTATCTTTTTCACCCACAACTATACTTTACAGCTTTTTGGATACCTCAACACCAAGAAATATTTTTCAAAGGCCATTTCAGATCAAGTTACTTTCCTAATGTCCCTCCTAAACCCATTTTCCAACTTGAAGTACTTATCTTTTTCACCCACAACTATACTTTACAGCTTTTAGGATACCTCAACACCAAGAAATACTATTCAAAGACCATTTCAGAGCAAGTTACTTTCTTAATGTCCCTCCTAAACCCATTTTCCAACTTGAAGTACTGTTCTTTTTCACCCACAACTATACTTTACAGCTTTTTGGATACCTCAACACCGAGAAATACTTTTCAAAGACCATTTCAGAGCAAGTTACTTTCTTAATGTCTCTCCTAACCGCATTTTCCAACTTGAAGTACTTATCTTTTTCACCCACAACTATACTTTACAGCTTTTTGGATACCTCAACACCAAGAAATACTTTTCAAAGACCATTTCAGAGCAAGTTACTTTCTGAATGTCCCTCCTAAACCCATTTTCCAACTTGAAGTACTTATCATTTTCGCCCACAGCTACACTTTACAGCTTTTTGGATACCTCAACACCAAGAAATTCTTTTCAAAGACCATGTCAGAGGAAGTTAGTTTCTTAATGTCTCTCCTAAACCCATTTTCCAACTTGAAGCACTTATCTTTTTCACCCACAACTATACTTTACAGCTCTTTGGATACCTCAACACCAAGAAATACTATTCAAAGACCATTTCAGAGCAAGTTACTTTCTTAATGTCCCTACTAAACTCATTTTCAAACGTGAAGTACTAATCTTTGTCACCCTCAACTATACTTTACAGCTTTTTGGATACCTCAACACCAAGACATACTTTTAAAAGACCATTTCAGAGCAAGTTACTTTCTTAAGGTCCCTCCTAAACCCAATTTCCAACTTGAAGTACTTATCTTTTTCACCCACAACTATACTTTACAGCTTTTTGGATACCTCAACACCAAGAAATACTTTTCAAGGACCATTTCAGAGGAAGTTACTTTCTTAATGTCCCTCCTAAACCCATTTTCCAACTTGAAGTACTTATCTTTTTCACCCACAACCATACTTTACAGCTTTTACGATACCTCAACACCAAGAAATACTTTTAAAAGACCATTTCAGAGCAAGTTACTTTCTTAATGTCCCTCCTAAACCCTTTTTCCTACTTGAAGTACTTATCTTTTTCACCCACAACTCTACTTTACAGCTTTTTGGATACCTCAACACCAAGAATTTCTTTTCAAAGACCATTTCAGAGCAAGTTACTTTCTTAATGTCGCTCCTAAACCCATTTTCCAACTTGAAGTACTTACCTTTTTCACCCACAACTATACTTTACAGCTTTTTGGATACCTCAACACCAAGAAATACTTTTCAAAGACCATTTCAGTGCAACTTACTTTCTTAATGTCCCTCCTAAACCCATTTTCCTACTTGAAGTACTGATCTTTTTCACCCACAACCATACTTTGCAGCTTTTTGGATACCTCAACACCAAGAAATACTTTTCAAAGACCATTTCAGAGCAAATTACTTTCTTAATGTCCCTCCTAAACCCATTTCCAACTTGAAGGACGTATCTTTTTCACCCACAACTATACTTTACAGCTTTTTGGATACCTCAAAACCAAGAAATACTTTTCAAAGACCATTTCAGAGCAAGTTACATTCTTAATGTCCCTCCTAAACCCATTTTCCAACTTGAAGTACTTATCTTTTTCACCCACACCTATACTTTACAGCTTTTAGGATACCTCAACACCAAGAAATACTTTCCTAAGACCATTTCAGAGCAAGTTACTTTCTTAATGTCCCTCCTAAACCCATTTTCCAACTTGAAGTACTTATCTTTTTCAGCCACCACTATACATTACAGCTTTTTGGATACCTCAACACCAAGAAATACTTTTCAACGACCATTTCAGAGCAAGTTACTTTCTTAATGACCCTCCTAAACCCATTTTACAACTTGAAGTACGTATCATTTTCACCCACAACTATACTTTACAGCTTTTTGGATACCTCAACACCAAGAAATACTTTTAAAAGACCATTTCAGTGCAAGTTACACTCTTATTGTCCCTCCTAAACCCATTTTCCAACTTGAAGTACTTATCTTTGTCACCCACAACCATACTTTACAGCTTTTAGGATACCTCAACACCAAGATATACTTTTCAAAGACCATTTCAGAGCAAGTTACTTTCTTAATGTCTCTCCTAAACCCAGTTTCAAACTTGAAGTACTTATCTTTTCCACCCACAACTATAATTTACAGCTTTTCGGATACCTCAACACCAAGAAATACTTTTCAAAGACCATTTCAGAGGAAGTTACTTTCTTAATGTCCCTCCTAAACCCATTTTCCAACTTGAAGTACTTATCTTTTTAACCCACAACAATACTTTACAGCTTTTTGGATACCTCAACACCAAGAAATACTTTTAAAGGACCATTTCAGAGCAAGTTACTTTCTCAATGTTCCCTCCTAAACCCATTTTCCAACTTGAAGTACTTATCATTTTCACCCACAACTATACTTTACAGCTTTTTGGATACCTCAACACCAAGAAATACTTTTCAAAGACTATTTCAGATCATGTTACTTTCTTAATCTCCCTCCTAAACCCATTT